>NC_061078.1:10522603-10598502 GCF_021917145.1 Hypomesus transpacificus | reverse complement strand
CTGCACAGAGGAAGTCTCCAGTCCTGACACTGCTTCCCATAACTCCTGAGGAACTAGGTTTTACTCAACGCTGTGGTCAGGACTGTCTTGCTTTCACAACCCCCCACACACTGATGTATTCATGAGGAAACGGAGCGCTGATATTATAGTACAGTTACAACACATTCCTCTGAATTTTTGCGCTCTGTACACATGTAAACCGACACCAAATGAATGTAAAGGTTTGGAACATTCAGATGGGTTTCGGAAAACCGCACTTTTACTGATCTGGTTTTCCCTCGAGGGCACAGACACAGTAGCTGTGCGGCGTGCTGTAGGAGGTACCTTCTCGTCGTAGACTATGCCTGGGCGTATCTCCGGAGCCTGGTACCCAGGGGTGCCCTCCACCCCCAGCGCCCCCTCATGGAAGGACTGGCGAGAGATGCCATAGTCAGACAGTTTGATGTTGACGGGGTCGCACACCTGGGAGGAGTCATGTGACAAGGATTAGACACACGTCCCTCCAGCTCCTCTGGGCTCTCCAGCTCGTCGCCTCACCCACCTCCAGGGACCACACCAGGATGTTGTCAGACTTCAGGTCACAGAAGATGATGCTCTTCTTGTGCAAGTAGGCCAGCCCCGCCGCGATCTGATAGGCCACTCTGAAGGTGAGCATGTGACCCAGGGGCATGTACCTGGAGCCTGTGGAGGATGGAGGGAGAGAGAGGGGGGGGTTAGAATGACGACCCGCCGACTGAGCAGCAACAAGGGGTGGAGGGGCCTGAAAGCGGCCGTGCCCACCTCTGTGCCTCTCCTCCAGGACAGTGTTGAGGCTGCCCAGCGGGGCCAGCTGCAGGGCGAAGCACAGCGGGTGGATGCTGATGCCCACCAGGGCCACGATGCACGGGTGCTGCAGGGAGTGGAGCATGCTGGCCTCCTGACGGAACTCTGAGAAGCTGCGACACGCGTCCACCGCCTGGAGGTGCTTCACCATGGTGTCTGGAGGGAGGGAGGGGTAATGGGAGAGGGGGAGAAAAGAGAGGGAATTGATGGATTCCAGTCAGATGATCCTAAGCGGAGGAAACCCCTAACTCATTCTGAGATGTACATGCATAGTACATTACACCACTCACAGTCGCAACCTTGTTAACGGGGGGAACTGACGTGGTAAGTGTATATGTGTGTGTGTATGTGTTAATGGGGGCAGGTTACAGACAGGGTGCTTCCTGCTGGGCTGGGGGTTCTCTGTGTGACTATTAACCCTAATGGACAGTGTTGGGTTTCTGATTCCAGCCTCTCCATCCAGTTATACAGTACGGCCAGGAACCAGACCTATAACAGTTATTAGACTGGAACACAGAGGCCTTCATTCTGGCCAGCCGGCCAGTCAGTCATCCAATCAGCCAGGCAGCCAGCCAGCCAGCCAGGCGTATTTCAGATCACCTTGAGACTTGACCTCTGGAGGGATGAAGGGATAAAGATGGATGGTCTATTTCCCTGCCTGGCGAAGGAGAGTCCAGGGCTCTCAGCTGAATCAGTGAGGTGTCACATCACAAGAAGATGAATGTTCTTACGTTGTTTTAATCAGAGGAAGGTCAAAAGCAGCTTTAGCTAGCGCTGCTTCGAATCAAACCCATCTGCTGCAAAGGCGAGTGACACTGCTGTGCACTCTGGTCCTGTTTGTAAGAGGACCTGACTATCCCACACAGTACACTCTGAAACACAACAAACTTCCAAAACAAATCTGCTGACGGGCGAGAATATCATGAGGAATCATCAGCTCTCCTTCACTAAACAGCAGTTACTGCGTGATCCCTTATTCTCCTTTGTCGTTCTGGTAGCTACAACACTGTTATGGATGCTATCTGGAGCACAATTCAGATGCCAACAGCAAGCGCTCTTCCTCACTCTAACGCTGGGGAAGACGTGACCAGCTGTTGAATGGACGATAATACCCCACAGAGAACATGGAGTACTGGGCATATGAGAGAGAGAGAGAGAGAGAGAGAGAGAGAGAGAGAGAGAGCAAGAGAGAGCAAGAGAGAGAGCAAGAGAGAGAGAGAGAGAGAGAGGGTGGTCAGAGTGTAAATAAATAAAGCTCTCAAAGACTCAAGAGACAGTCCTTATCAGAGAAATAATGGAAGAGAGAGAGAGAGAATGAAAAAGAGATGCAGGGAGGAGAGAGACAGACAGGGGGGCGAGAGAGACAGGAAGGAGAAAAAAGCAGGGAGTAGAGAGAGAGAGCCGGGGAGGAGAGGGAGAGAGAGAGCAGTGAGCTAGTGAGAGTAGCTGGAGCGGCAGGGGGGAGAGAGAGGGAGGGAGGAGAGATGAATAGATAAGTGCCTTAAGAGAAGAGACGCTGGCTGAGACAGCTGAATGCTTCCGGGACTGGAACCGTGAGAGATACCAGACAGAGCGATCATATCAAACACATCCCATTCAGGGGAGAAACTAGAGCCAGTTAGAGATAGGCTGTAAGCGCCTCTGTACCTGTGTCACAGCTGATGTTCTGCTGTCTGCATTTCTTAAAGTGGAAGCGTTTGATGGCGACTGGTTGCTCACGGTAACGCGCCCTGTAAATGACGGTACCACTGCCTCCCTGGCCAATGATGTCCTTCTCCTCCTCCGTGCTCTCCAGATGGGTCTTCTCCAGGAACAGGCTGTCACACACACAGAGCACACACACACAGACAGCACACACACACACAGACCACACACACAGAGCACACACACAACAGTAGTTAATATGTCAGTCTTACATCCACACGTGCACAGCTTACCTATCCATCAACGTCAGGCCAATCTGTCAGCAGCTCCACCACAAAGCTCCAGAATGTCTCTGATCCTAACCCCGGCTTCACCCACTGTCCATCAGCACATGGAGCACATGTGTGAGGGACACCATGCGCCGTCCTCCTATACTGAGACGCTATAGCTGCATTCCTGCGCCGTGATTGGCTGCTTCAACCATTACTAATGATCTTCCTTCCTGACACACAGGCCTTTCATGTGAGGCGTTCAAGAACGTGAGTTCCATCATGATGTGCTGAGTTGAATAGGAACATGAATAAGCCCCCGAACAAAGTGTGGCTCTGCTACCAGCCCTGGCTGCTGGCTTCACCAGCCATGATGGAGTTGAGGACTCACATGTGAACATGGAGCAGAGGAAACGTCCGTCTGGCTCATTTCAGCTCACGCATGCTTGAAATGGTATGGCAGCCACCCAGCGCTTTGTCAGCTAATGGATTCTGTGGCAGTTGAGCGTGTTTGTGTGTGTGTGTTTCAGTGTGTCTTAAATGACTGTGGTTGTTTCAGGAAGTCATTATTTACAGTATTTCACAATTGCTATGAACATTTTTTCAATGCTTTTAACAATTTTCCTGAACTCTTGACACAGTTAGCACAACATCCGTCTGTGAAGGCTATACAATTACCGTAACACATGTCTTGTTCTTGTATGTATTCTTGTTGACACAAAATGCATACAGTAAACAAAAATGTAAAATGCTTGAACTTCTTTTCAAGCTCAACCAATACATTTTGACTGCCCAATTTAGCAATGCTTTCACACTGTAGGTCAGAACAGATAACATCATGTTCAGAATCAGCCCTCTGTATGAGGTGAGAGATTGTGTCAGTATTCGGGCCTCTTGCTGGACCCTGAACAACATCTCTTTGTGGCATCTCTTTGAATTATGAGCAGGGGCTCTCCTGGCAACAAATCAACAACAACATTACACAGTCGAACCCCTAGGGGACCTGTGTGTGTGTGTGTGTGTGTGTGAATGTCCTCATTTCCAGCCTCTGAGATAAAAAGGGGAACACTAGAATGTGTACAAGTGTGCTTTAGTGTGTGTTGGTGTGTATGTTACTGTAAGTGTGTGTGTGTATCAGAGAAGTTCCAGTGGAATCTTCCACCCTGACCTGGGGAGCACCAGAGAGGCCTGCCCTCTGCGACACCAGAGACATGGACCCACAGAGGTCAAATGAACATCCCCCTCTGATTGTCAGAACCCCCCCTCTCCTGGGACAGAGGAGAGGACTCCATCCAAGCCTCCAGGACAAGAGCCGCAGGATTCAATATCAGGGATCGTTAAATTAATGATGTCCTATTTGGTGGTGTAATGGTGTATAAATCTGGCAACAGTGTCTGATTAAATAGAGAACCTTGCACGTGTTTATGAGACTAGATGCAATCCCACTGCAAGGTCAGAGTGGGTGTAAGTGATATTGGGTTTGAGGGCAGAGGTTAAAGGTTAGTAATACTTTACCCTGAGTATGTGTGTGTGTGTGTGGGGAGGGGGGGGGGGGGGGGCGGTGTTGTGGGAAAAACATCATACTGTCGTAATTACGAAGATGGGCAATGATTATGGATTTAATGAAACTTTTAATCACTTTTGTAGTACATGCTATATTATTGGAAACCATATTAGTATAAGCTATATTATTGGAAACCAGATGCAAAGCTGTGGAAGGGTACCGTGATGGGAAGTCTGTCATGAAGAGTTCAGGGACCAGCTCCTGGAGGGGGACGGGGGTCTCGGGGTGCTGGGGACAGCTGATGTGGTCCGTCTCCACCGCCGCCAACACACAGTTCTCCATGTTAAAGTAGTGTACTCCATCTCCCTCCCCGCCTCCTGCTTCCCCCGCCCCGGTGCTGAGGGCCGGGGGCTGGCCCTGGCCCTGGCCCTGGTCCTGGTCCTGGCATGCCGTGGACACACACAGGGGGCACAGGGCATACTGCTCAATCAGGGGGCTCCCGTCACTCTCGCTGGCAGTCAGAGCTGCAGGAGGAGACACAGACAGGAAGAGACGGATGAGGGACAGGATGAGGTCGAAAGAAAACAGTGGGAGAGAGACACTCATCAAACATCCACACGCCATCACACATCCCCACGTGGAGTCTCCTAGGAGCTTGGGACTGACCATGTCGCAGCACCCCTCAGCAGGAGCAGAACGTCATTAACATCATGAGTCATCAACACCATGAGTCATCAACACTGAGACTGCAGTAAAGGCTGCATCAAGGTTACAGACAACTACTAAGATGTGCCTGCATGACTCCAGTGTCTGCTTGTGAGGGAGGTAGGGAGGGAGAGAGGGGCGGATTGAGAGAGAGGGAGAGACAGGAGAGAGAGAGAGACACACAGAGAGAGAGAGAGACAAAGAGAGAGAGAGAGACAAAAGAGAGAGAGAGAGAGAGAGAGAGAGAGAGAGAGAGAGAGAGAGAGAGAGAGAGAGAGAGAGAGGGATGAATGAATGGACAGAGAAAGACTGACCAGGGAACCACTGCTCGATGAGGGAGTTGACGTGATCCGTGATGAAGGCCATGGCAGAGAAATCCCTGGTTTCTGATTGGCAGATAATCTTAATGCCTCCACTTTTTTTTCTCTTCCAGTTCACGTCGGAAGACTCCACGCTGAGGAGGGGAGGAGGGGGACGGTTAGTGCACACACTACCACACTACCCCTACACTGAGGGTGGACGGCATCTCATAGGCCTCAGACACATTAGTCCACAGCAACAAGCATGTAGAGGAACATGGAGTGGGAGGTGGAGGGTCTGCATGGTGTGGAGGAGGGTGGACAGGAGGGTGGAGGAGGAGAGATGGGTGGAGGAGAGCGGAGGTATGCATGGTGTAGAGGAGGGTGGACAGGAGGGTGGAGGAGGAGAGATGGGTGGAGGAGAGCGGAGGTATGCATGATGTAGAGGAGGGTGGACAGGAGGGTGGAGGAGGAGAGATGGGTGGAGGAGAGCGGAGGTATGCATGATGTAGAGGAGGATCTGTTTATGTTCCACCATGTGCAGATGTATCAGAGGTGTCCCACAGAGCAGCCACTGTGAAAGCAGGGTTCTGGGATTGTTTCCAAGTTCCCCTCAGAGAACACTCAAATACACAAAAGTTATTTTTTACGGGGAATTATTCGGTCTGGTTTTTAGGAGATATCATTATGTGCCTGGTTTGTCTAATTATCTCTGGACGGTGCTGAGACAGCTCTGAGTGTGATTAATTAGGTCTGCTCAGCTAGCGTTTAGCTGGGACGGGGGGAGATGCAATGGCCTGTGGTGGACCTTGACTGAATGGTAGTGCCACAGAGCTTGGTATGACGTTGATGCGGTGGTACATTGCATGAAACTGCAGTCAAACAGTGCTTGTTCTCTGATATTTGACAGTAAGAGGTGCAACAACACAACCCATCTAGGGATTATCTCCTAACGAATGAATCCTATTCTGACGACTGGATTGATCATGTGTAGCAAAAGTCCCAAAAGTACCCCACAGTAAGGTTCCCTCCCAGGTTCTCCTCCCCCGTGACACTTGACCCCTGACCCCAGGCTCTGACCTTAGGTAGCCCCCGTCAAAGGTGACCAGCAGCCCCTCCTTCCAGTAGATGGTCTGGCTGCGGCGCACTCTGAAGGTGCTGCAGCGGCTCCTCTGCTGGGTCCCAGCGAAGCTGTAGATCACCGTGTTCCTGCCCCGCCCGCTCCTCGGGTTCCTCTTCGGCTCAAACGACTACATCCAGCGACATCGACAACAATGTCAGCAGCAACATCATCATCATCATCAACATCAACCACCACAACAACATACAGGGTTAGATATCTGTGTTAAGACATGGCGTCCTGGGCAGACCCCGTCACCTGCAGGTCCATGTGGGTGAGGCTGATCAGCATCCTGGCTATGAAGCGCTCCCAGAAGCCTGCAGGGACAAAGCTCATCTTGAAGAGCCTCTGCAAGGTGTTGTTGGTCTGCTGCCGGAAACCATGGATGTCCATGGCAGGCTTGGGAGGCAGGAGGTGGGGCAGCAAGTAACTACAGATGACAGAGCGAGAGATAAGTGAACAGTGGCAGAGTAATAACATACCTCTGTCTGTATATTATTCCCTGAGAAACGTTGGCCAGAGTGTGGAAACTCGTGTCATTAAGGGTGCAGTACCTGCTGTTGGCCACCGGCAGCGCTATCTCAAACTTGGACAGAAACTGGAAGTACTGCTCCTCGGTGTGCTGCGTGAAGCCGGTCCCCACCAGCAGCATCTGCACAGCATACAGGAAGCACAGGATGTCATCTGTCACAATTCACACTCACTGAAATCCTATTTTTAGCATTCTCAAGGATTCTTTATTAATACAGGTTATCTGTCTGCGGATCTGGATTCAAACTTTTCTCCTTCAAAGGGAGAAATGGACCCTGCATAAGAATGAGAGGACCCCCTCATTTAACAGATACAAATGAGAGTGATGCTCTGTGTTACCCGGAGGTCTTCGGCCCGGATGACGCCGTTCCTGGCCACGGAGCGAGAGCTCCTCAGATGGATGATTCTCTCCAGACACTCTGACAGCCAGACAGGACACAGGAAGTAGAGCATACACAGGCCGTGGCTGGTGTCAGGGAAGTGCAGCAGGGTACCTGTCTCTATCAGGAAGCTGATGGCTAGACAGAGAGAAGAGGAGTACAGCATGGAGTACAGCATGGAGAGAGAGAGAGAGAGAGAGAGAGAGAGAGAGAGAGAGAGAGAGAGAGAGAGAGAGAGAGAGAAAGAGAGAGAGAGAGAGAGAGTGTGGGGGGGGGGTGGAGAGAGGGGGATGGATACAGAGAGAGTGTTATCAAGACAGATCCTCTTCTGTGAATAAACGCAGTTCTTTTCAAAGGGAGAGGCGAGAGGAAGTACCGCTCTGCAGGTCCTCATAGTCTCTGATGTCACTTCCTGGGTTCTGCTCGATGATCCTGTCCAGCTCGGTCTCGGTGAGGTACTGGACCTCGTCGTCCGCGTCGCGTCTCTGGTGCTCCGCTCTCACGGCCTCCTGCAGGGCCAGGTAGCTGCGCGGGATCTGGGTTCACAGGGCTCCAAAAGCTCATACCAGCGGCTGACACACAGGAGCCCAAACAGACGCTGAGCTGGGTGACCCTGGACCCTCATCAAAGTTAGAGGGCTCTCCACAAGAGAGAAACATCCTAACCTTTGGGGACTCGTGCCATTGGTCTCATATGGACCTTACCCCCCCCCCCCCCAGGACTACTGGCCCTCCCACTCACCAGTCTGCCCAGCAGCTTGTGGCCACTGGCAGAGCTGCTGCTCAGCTTCATGGTGCAGGCCACGTTGTAGACGAGCCTCTTTAGACCATCCAGACCCTCCAGAGTCTTACATGACACCTCGCTGCACACCCACAAACACACACACACATACACAGACATACGTACACACACACACACATACATACATACCCAAGAAGAAGACATGAGACATCGGACATCAGAGAAATTGTGAAGATGAGGAACGTGTGTGTGTTTGCGTGTGTACAGTTTAAGTGTTAACTCACTGCAGGTGTTTCCAGGTAACGTCTGGGTACCCCGTTGCCCGGGCGCCAGATGGAGAGCGGCAGAGAGCCAGGATGTAGGCACGCAGCGTGGCGACCCGCTCTGTACGGAACTTGGTGTCAATGAGGTCCAGATGTGTGCCCACCACAACCACAGCAGAGTTAGGAGCCCGAGCCTAGAGGTCAGAGGTCACAGGGATGAAACTGAACAACACCCTAGTCAAAAAGCTCATTTGGGGCCTTTTGTGTGACCACTAAAGTTTAAAGTATAATAAATATCAATTATTTTTTGACGCTGTTTTGACTTCCAAAACAGTGGAAGTTTAAGGATATGTAAAGCATATACTGTATCTTCTACAGTACTTTTGACATTCTCAATTCCCTCATGTCTCCCTAGCCGTAAACAGACTGAGGGTTATGTTTTTGCGGTGAGAGAGGCCAACTCATTCCCAGCAGGGTAAATACAGACATGCCACAAGTCTTCCAGCTCAGTCACCAGAAGGAATAATAACACAGCTTACAATAGACTAGAGTAAAGTAGACTCTACTCCACTGCAGACAGACTGGGCTAAGAGAAAAGGAACATGATGTAAACAGAGCCGATCCTGAAGCTGGTCTAGATCTTCCCGAGCCTCACCTCGATGTTGAGCAGCCAGTTCTGCAGGTTGGCCACGGCTTCCTCGCCCAGGGCCAGGTTCCAGGTGACCAGGTAAAAGGTCTGGTCAGTAAAGAAACACTGGTTGACCGTGGACATGCTGGCTGGCCCGCCGATGTCCCACACGTTGAACACTACAGAGCTGGTCTGTGAGCACACACAGTGGAGGTCAGACAGGGGTTAACACTTTGGCACAGCATGATGATAACGCTCGCGTTTTTCCTGCATTCTCAACCGAGCTATGAATATCACATCGGTTATCATCACTGCTCCTTGGAACGTCCATTTCTGCTCTGGAAATGACATACACTGAAATTGATTTGTGTAGCAGCCAAGAAGATTTCAGTGCAGTCCGTACAACACATGTACACATATAGATGAGTTGAGACAGGCAATGACTACTCAATCACTGCTATGGAGCGTAGAGCTGGACTGGCCAGACAGATAGGGATTTATATGTTTATAAATCTGTCAAGATACAGTAATAAGGTACCAGAGTCTCTCTGCTGAGAATATCATGGACTCTGATGCCTTACCTACTGTATACCTCTAGACACACACTAGATAGGGTACCTTTGACCAGTGGGTTCCCATGAATGACAATCCAACTAATACAACCAAAAATAGAACATTATGAGTGAGGATAAGAATGTGGGTGTGAACACAAACCTGGCCTTGAACCAGTATCTGTGAGTGTAGGTGTGTATGTGTATGTGTGTGTGTGTTTGTGTATGTGTGTGTGTGTGTGTGTCCTCCTACACCAGCTTTAATCCCGTTGGGTCTGTCCAGCTCCCAGGTGGAGGTGGAGATGCTGCGTTCGGGGGGGGTGAAGGGGGACGTCTTGCCCGTCTGCAGCGCCTCCAGGAGGGCTGTCTTCCCCTGGCGAGGGGGACCAATCACAATCATCTTCAGCAGCTTGCAAGGTTCTGCCTTTCGCAGGTGCGCTCGGAGGTGAGTGAGCACAGACACAGAACCTGACACACACACACACACATACACAGACACACGCAGACACACAAAGGGAAGAGGGTTTCTGGGTTGAATAGGCGATCAATACAGAAAGTGGGGTCATTTGTCCATGGGACAGAGTTGGCCTCCTGTACCTTCCTTCCTGATCTCCTGGGGAACGTTAGTTATGTTGAGGTCTTCGATGTCCAGCTGCCATAGGTTGGACAGCTGGCCAAGCTCTGCAGGAAGCTCCCGGATAGCTGGGTTACTGTTCACCATGCAAAGTGAGAGCGAGAGACAGAGGCAGAAAGAAAGCATGAGATGTTTGGACTGATACTACAGGATACTACAGTCTGGTCGCATCATTTTCTTTATTATGTAAGTGTATTTATTATGTGTAGCATAGCATAGTATATTTCCTATCATGAGAACCAACTCTAAAAGAGGATCACACGAACAATTTGAAGATTAGGAGAGAGCTATCTCTACAAGCAGGTTGGGGCTTCAACGTTTTTCAACTGTTCAGTGAAAACATCTTAAATGGAAAACCAAACAGCTTGCTAACGCTTCTTAATCCACATACAGTAAGTCTCTGAGGCTGGGAGAATCTGGTTGCTTCCAGAGAATTCTTCCCCGCTGTGATGAGAACAACTGGCCCTGCTGAACCCAGCTGTGCTGACCAAAGTCTGCTCTCTCTGCAGCCAGACACGCTGCTTAGCACTGGGATGACTTCCTGGTTCCAGTAGTGGTTCCAGAGTAGGATAAGGGGTACGGTCAGTCAGAGGGACTTACTTGGACAGATACAGTTCTGTAAGGTTCTTCAGGCAGCACACAGACTGAGGCACACACTCCAGCTGGTTGTCATTCAGGATAAGCACTTCCAGTGAATCCCGCAAAATGACTGGAAACTCGATAGGACACACTGCCGGGGGGGGGAGACACACACACCCACACACACATTCCCACGTAATGTACCTTCTACATGAATATCTGGCAAATAGATTAATAGGATTATCACAGTATGGTCTGCCCTAGATCTGAGGCTAGCAATATAGATTAACCAGTGCCAGAACCCAGTGTCAACCCCCAGCGGTGACAGGGTTAGGGCCAGAAGGTCACCTGGGTCGGGGTCTCTGCGGTGCCACGTGGTTAGGAACGCCAGCCTGCTGGTTTTAGTGACCTCCTCAGTTCTAGAAGAAATACATTCTATTCATTTACACACTGAATAGAATGTACACACATGTACTATATTCACCAACTACAACCGTGCTCCAGTAACTGGAGGCAATATCACTATACGGAGATGGAGTAAGGGGTGTGCCCGTGTGTCAAGGATGGGTGTGTGAAAGTGACAGGGGAGTGTGTTTGAGCGTGTGGGAGGGGAGGTCTGCAGCCCGGGACGGGGACCCACCTGCCCAGCTGGTTTCTGGAGAGGTCTAGTGTCCTGAGAAGAGAGCACCTCCATTTGCTGGGTGCTGGTAGGGTGGAGATCTGATTCCCACACAGACGTAAGGAGACCAGGGCCTGAGAGAGGGAGAGAAAGAGAGAGAGAAAAGGAAAGTGTTTGGACAGAGAGTTAATTAGAAAAAAATGTAATTAGAATCCCAAGAAACTCAACAAACATGTAGATCATTTAATTAGAAAGAGCCCAGCGTTCCTGAGAACATTCCAGGGGGTTCTAATATTGTGATTAGGATTCAGATCTAAACACATCCTTCTCAAATGCCATTACCGGAATTCTTTAAATCTACTCAAACATTCCACCATGGTTAGTGTTCTAATGAAATATTTTGGCCTTTTTTCTTGCAAATGCACTTGAATGCAGTAACAGACACCACTATGGTTCCATAATGTCTCACACTATGACTGGACCGCCATCTAGAGGTGGCCTGGAAAATAACAAATCCTTCCCTCATATAAAGCAGTTGGTTACCAGCAGCTGCCATGGAAACCTCTCAGATCCTGTTCTACATGGTTACCTCAAGCTCGAATATGTAAGAAGGCAGTTCCTTCAGGACGTTGTCTGAGAAATCCACCTCTTGGAGCTGGGTTTTCCAGAAAATGGAGATGGTGTTGGGAAGACTCTCGATCAAGTTCAAGGAAGCTCGACAGATCTTCTGCAAAGGAGAAGAGGTAGCTATGAAAGACAACAGATCAATCACTCGTTTTCTATGTATATTGAAGACAACACCCATGCCACTCACTCTCTCTTCATATCTCTGCCAGTAGCTGTATGGACGAAGGTCTTACCAGGGGACAGGCCCAGGGGTCAGGGAAGGAGGAGAGTCTGTTCCTGCAGACGTTGAGAGAGTTGAGGGACTTGAAGCAGTGCAGGATGGTCGTGGACAAGCTGGTCAGCAGGTTGTCAGACACGTCCAACTCCTCCAGCTTCCGCAGGCCTATCCAGTTAGTATCTAGGAGAAGGTGGACACCCAGCCGAGAGACTCAAACACAGATCAGAGGAAAATTGTTTTACCCGGTGATTGTATTAGCGTATGGTAGTGTAGCACTTTATATGTCCCTTTATTTCATCACTGGGTGGAAACTGCTCTGTTAGAGAAGCAGAAGTACCACGGCGGATCATTAAGATCCAAATGAGGAAATGTAGACAACAGGAAAACACCACGGCGCACCATTAGACAGGTCGAACAAGGAGGTGAGCTGGTTCTTGCTAGCAGAGAGTCTCTGGATCCTGGTGAGATGCAGCAGGCCTGTTGGCAGGCTGGTCAACTGGTTCTGAGACAGATTCACTTGCTGCAATCTACCACAGTCGAGATGTAGACACACACACATTAGCTTAAAGATAAAGGGCAGATTGGTCAGACACGTGTGAGTTGACATATGTTTCTGTGTGTGTGTGTGTGTGTGTGTGTGTGCGTACTTGGAGCAGATGATCTCTTGAGAGCTGAGTGCCGAGGGCAGGTCTTTGAGGTTGTTGTTTGACAGGTCCAGGGTGTGCAGCTGGATCAAGCCCCAGGGAACCACAGAGGGCAGCGCGGCCAGGCAGTTAGACGACAGGTCCAGCTTGGTGATACGAGATGACAGGTCCATGAACCAGTCCAGCTCCAGCCAGGGCAGCTTCAGACCAGACCAGCACACACAGAGACACTGGAGAGGAAGCCTACAGTCAGTATACACAGCAGCCTGACACAAAACCACTGGTACACACACTGGAACAAGCACACAAACGCTGGCTTCATCACAAATTCACACACACACACACACACACACACACACACACACACACACACACACATACACACACACACACACACACAGAGGCTGACCTCTTCCTCCGTGTGGGAGGTCTCCTCCAGCCTCTGTCTGAGAAGTGTTCTGCTGAAGACTGGGTGGTCCATTAGGGTGTAGGAGGAGAAGCCTGCACCATTCTGGAGCAGGAAGCTGGCTATCTCTTTGTTACCTAGCACCGAACAAACACACGTGCACACACACGTGTACACACACACACACTAAGTTAAGATCAGTCTAAATTTCCCCAACATTAGATACACTGTCGAATGTCCAGTATGGTTGAAGACCATTTCTTCCAAATTCCCTCCAAGCGCAATATGAGGCAGTTGTTTCTGGGACTCAAGGACTTCCCCCAAAAACAGGAACCAAGACTAAAAATACAATAGAGCCGAGTGGTAGACAACTTTAGTGTGTGACTATGTCTGTGTTTATGTTAGAGCCTGACCGATAAAGGATTTTTAAGGCTGATATCGATACAAATATTTGGTGATTTAAAAATCAAATATTCCGATATATCGGCCAAATATGAAAAAACAAAAAAACAACAGAACATAAACAGATTTCCCTAACACTCTGCCCGACTCTGGCTGTAGAGTTTGTGGCGTTCTACAGTAAATACGAGTGTTGCCAACAGGGACGTTGTAGGGTGCCCTCTGGTGGACAAACTATGCAACGCCAAAACTCTTAACATGGTTAAAGGGTGTTTCGTCTGTTTTTTGTTTTTTTTATATTCATTTATCGGCCATTTTAAAGGCTGATACCGATAGTTTGGAAAATTCCTAATATCGGCCAATAATATCGCTCCGCCGATAAACCGGTTGGGCTCTAGTTTAAGTGTATGTGTGTGTCTTGTGTACCATGTGTGTGTGTTTTGTGTGTACCTGCACGTGCAGCAGCATAAAGAGGCAGTCCTGTGATGACAGCAAACTCATCACTGTGGATTGCACAGTCATCGGCATCGGCATGGTAATCCTGGACAAGCAGACGGACCACCTCTAAATGACCCTGCTGACATGCCGTAGCCAGCATCCAGTTTAACAGATCCCTCCTGAGACATGGGCCTGAAAGAGAAACACACAGAAAGACAGACAGGGAAAGAGAGAAAGTTAGTAAGACAGAGACAGACAGAGACAGACAAACAGACAGAGAGGGAAACAAACAGACTGACAAACAAACAGACACAGGAGAGAGAGAGAGAGAGAGAGAGAGAGAGAGAGATAGAGAGAGAGAGAGAGAGAGAGAGAGAGAGAGAGACTCCATGGGGAGCCATCCTTACCAGGTACAGAATCCAGCAGCTCCCTGACCAGGCAGGCGTGGCCGTGCTGGGCAGCCTGGATGGCAGGGTGGTGCTCTGTGGGCTCCAGGGGCATGGCCACGCGGGCATCACGGAGGAGGTATCTCACACTCTCAATGTCACCATGCTGAGCAGCCACGCATAAGAGACGCACCTGGGGGGAAGGAGGGTAGGAAACGTTAAAGAGCTACACACACACACACACACACACACACGCACACACACACACACACACACACACACACACACACACACACACATACACACACAGTGTGCCTTTACATCCTCTGTGATTCAGCCTGCACTCTCTGACAACACAGATCGCACACACATACCAATGAAGGTTGTGTTGGAGTGGAATGTTGGAGCAACTGCTTGTTTCTAGCTCCAGATGTCAGTATCACTGTTTAGAATCTGTTGTCTATGCTATGCATTGTTTATTAAATATTGTCATGATGCCAAATCTCCAGTCTAAAAGCCTGGAGAAATATGTCAGAACATGCTGGCTCCCATTTTTTTGAGTTTGGGTGAAACCAAACCTCGCACAACCGAGAACTGCCCTGCCAAAACTCTAGCCAAGGAGAACTCATTGTATTTTGGTATCATTTAAGAGAATGGGTACATACTTCCTGCGGCATGTGAAGTTGAGAGGAAGTGTAATTCTTCAACATCGAGCAGCATGCTATTTCAGGGTATGAGCACACTCATACTGTACATTACACTAACAAAATAAATTACACTTAAAACTTGGTATGGGGAAAGTTGGGCTTTCCAGAGGTAAGTCAATGTAAACGTTGATCTTGTTTTTGTAACATAACCTTTACATCCACTCAACCCAGCTATGTATTTCTATGGTTGTGTTGCCGAAAGTGTTGAAGAGATATGTAATGATATCATCCTTCAACCTGCTTAACCGGTACCAGTGATACTACAGCTGGCCCAGGACTGGGAGCATTGCACTGGGACAGGAGAGAGGGCAAACATCCTTTCTGAAACCCAGATGGAGCAGCTGTGGTTCAGTGTCTCTTACTGCAGAGTGGATGCGAAACCGACAGATAGAAGTACAGTATGACCATAGCTAAAAGCAGAAACACTCGATTTGTTACCAGACTTTAACCGTACAGTATTAAAGTACACAAACAACAAGTAAATCAATCCAAGTTCAGTCAAGCGAAATGTGTGGGTTTTGTCAAATGGCTGGTTTGAATCTATCCTAATGTTCCATCTGTGCTAGCATGCCTGTATGGGAGGCACTCATGCATACTGTGTGGGTGACTGGTAAGCTGTTTAGGTCCCAGAAGCTCTGGGAGCCTGGCTGGCACTGAGCCAATACTGGACTGGCTCGAAAACCTAGCCATTCTTTGAAGAGGGATAGATATTGATGCACTGATGCACACACACACAAAGACATGATATGTCCCACGTGAGTATAGACCTGGTTGTTGTGGTGTCTACGCCGCAGTAGCAAATATATATATCCCTCCCTTCCTCCCTCTGCTCAACTCCTCTCTCTCTCTCTCTCTCTCTCTCTCTCTCTCTCTGTCTTCCACACTAGGTCTATCTCTCCTTCCTCCTTCAGCCTTTTTGGGTCACTAAACTTCCCACTTTCTCACCCCCCCCCCCCCCCCCCCCCCTCAACCGTGTTTCTGTCAGGGAGAGATATGCTTTCGGTTTCCTTGATGCTGCTGTCTAACAAGCTAACACAGCAGAGGCAGAAGTGGGCCAGTTGTCCCCAGACTCCTGGGTGGAATACACCCCCAACATGGCAAGCCTAACCCGCCCACTCTCCCTGCTTCTTCTATGCGCTTCTATGAGCCTCACTGCTCACACACAGCATGAGCCAAACTGCACACAGGAACATGCTAATGCACCGCTGTTACTAGATCCTAAGACAAAGCTCCACTGCCAGACAACACAGGATGATATCACTGGTGTTGCATCATTCACAGAGCACAAGGCTTGAGCTAGGCTGGTGATCTCTTGGGACTAATCACATATGAACCATTAATCATTTATCTAATTGGTTTTAATTTTTTTTTTAAATGTATAGAGGCTTTTATAATGAATATTAATAAATTGCCGTCACAGAGTCTTAATATTCAGATATAACACTGATATTTAACATAAAACCTTGGAGAGTTGAAGAATGCCTGAGAGGGAAGTTTACTAGAGGTGTACTCACCCCCTCCACCCTGGGTCCTCCTGGGCTGCACTGCACGCAGCAGGCCTGCTGGATCATCTCCCTGGCCTCGTCTGTCTGGCCCCCCCCGTAGGCGGCCTGGATGTTCTCCAGGGTGGGGGAAGGACCCAGACCCACGCCTGAGCCCCCCCCACCTAGCAATGACACCTTAGCTCCCATATCCTCCACTACACCTGGAGGCAAGGAGAGGAAAGGAGAGGAGGTGAGGGCCGAGCCCGAGAAGTGGAGCCCCCAGCTCCCGGACAGACCGTCAGGTCTTCATTTACAGCAGGTTCTGGTACTGGTTCTGCGAGCCAGGGAGCAGACTGCCGGAGCAGCAGAAGTAGGTCACTCCTGCTCAAGAGCTCGGTCTCCCCAGACGCTCCAGTGCAGTGGGAGGGTGAACACAGAGGATTAGGGCAGGCCATGACGCAGCAGAGGGAAGAGGGGGGTGAACAGGGATACCGGTCTTGTCTCGCTCTCTGCACCTTCCTATATGCTCACCTATAGGCTTCCTACCTCATTCTCCTTCCTCCTGTGTTCTCTGCACTCAGCGGCAGTAATTTGCTGAGGCACTGTATAATTCATAAACACGTAGCACACTCTAACCAGATACACACACGTTTTAACTGAACTTTCACACGTTCTCCACATCCCTCTATCTCTCTGAGTGTGTGTTTGTAAAGTGAGTCGTTCCTTTGGTTCATTGAGTGTTTGTGTGGTATAGATAGTGTCTGTCGGTTCCTCCCGACCTCGGCTTTAATGCACGGCACCTAACAGTGTTTGATCATCAAGCGAACTACAAAGTATTGTAAAATACGTCGTAGTAGAAGGCTGAAGTACACAGAAGAGCTACTCTAACCAGTTCAGCTTCGTACAATTCTATCAAGAGGTCTATCAACTCATCGAAGATCTTAGAAACCACCTAGGATAGATTCACTTTAGGAATATAACCATATCTGACAGTTTTGAAGGTTCGGTCATTCTGGATCTTCCTGGGAGCAGAGAGAGGATGTGTGTTGAGCTGGTAGTGTCTCCCTGCAGCTGTATGTGGCCGGGGCTGGTCTGGGACCTGCTATGAATAATTAAGGAAGAGAGAGTCTGCCTGGGCTATAAATGCTATATGAGAAACCCTGAGGGACTGTAACCATTAGACATGCAGGGCCCCCACCTTGCCCCAATACCTACTGCCCTGCCCCAATACACCCCACCCCCACTCACTCTGCAATCCCAGCCTGTCACTGGACTGGTCTGGCTTGTGGGGGGGGGGGGGGGGGTCTTGAAGGGCAGAGTGGTGTGGCGCAGAGCACTCAGACAGCATTATCGTCACTCTTCTCCTCCTCCTCCCCTCCTCTCCTTACAGCAGGAGCTGGCTCCACGTAGCAAGAACAATCAGCTCACTTATCTCAATCAGTGCAGATGCCTTCATCTGAGTGGAGGAGGAGAGGTAAGGAGACCTCGAGATGCAGCGCAGAACCCATCATCCCTCCTTCCCCACCTTCTCTTACCTCCTTCTCTCCCCCCTCAATACCTTCCCCCTGCTGTCCATCCGACTGCTCTCCTACCTCTCCCCCTAACTCCTCTCCTCCCTCCTCTCTCCCTCTGGACAGACCACGGGATCATGTTCCAGAGAGGAGCCAATCCATGGCCAGATGATTCCTGTCTCGCTGAACATTAGGAAACGTGAGGATGCAGAGAGATGCCCCTCTGTATTAGAGCTGAGGTCCTCACGCTCCACCCAGGCAAGCAGGCCATTCAGTCTCATTGTGTCCGTGTACCCAACGTCAGCCGCCATCACTCAGGGCTCCCAGTTTAACCTGAGTAGAAGGAGCACTGTGATGATCCATGAGGACTGAGCACACCGTTACAGCGTCTGTGTTTATCAATGAGCTGGACACACAGAGCAGGGCCTGTCTCACAGTGAATGACTTCCTCCAGACAGAGGAATATGGATCAGCAGGTTTCCATGAAATGTGGATTATCTGGATAGAATTACACACATTCCTGTTGTGCTCTTGTTTTTTTCTCTTATTGGTGTTGTAGCAATAGCACAGACAACAAGAGAGAGATGTTATCCAAATTAAACACAGCAGTATCATTGATTACTGAAATTATTCACCACACAATAATGTCAATTCACATTTTGTGCTGTAATTGATGTGATCAGTTCAATTTTACCTACAAAAATCAATTGGAAAGTAAGTTATACAATTCAGGGAAACCATATATTTAATAGAATTAAATAAAAACATATTCTAAATTCCACGACAGCATTTTGTTTAATCATCTCCATTGTACACAGAAGCAAAACTGAAAGTATCCAATCTGAAACATGCCTGTACGAACAAGAGTTCCCTGTACAAACTCCTGCAGCTGCAGTGAACCACAGTGATTCTACCCAGTGTCACGGCATGCTAATCTGACTAATCTTGTGTAGCTCGCAGCCTTAGCAGCATACGTAAGAAGCTCTCTCAACATGCAGAACGTAAACAAAGCCGACCTAGCCTGAGAGACACGCTAGCATCCTCCAATACCATGCCAGCCTCCTACCTGCTCATCCTAGTCCTCCTCTCCTCCCCTTATCCATTCATCCCATCCAGAATGACTGCACCTCACAGCCCTCCTGTCCCTGTGGTGTGTGTGGGTGTTATCCTGCAAGTTCAGTCTGTTTATCCCTTCAGCATGGTCATCTTCCCTGCCCGCTGGGTCTCCTGTCCTACCTCTCTATCTGGCTCTCAGCGAGTGAGAGAGATGAGTGGGGAAGGGGAGGGAGCGAGTGAAAGAGAGAGGGAGGGAGGGAGAGGGAGGGATAGAGGGGGGAGACGGAGGATGATGCTCCTTTGTGTGGCAGGCAGGAAAGCCTCTCTCGCTTCAGCATACGTCTGCCTGTGCTGCAGCCCCCACAAACCATCTTAAGCCCTTCCAGACCAGCCAAAGCTAGCCAAGCAGAGCGCAGCCCAGCCCATCCCAGCCCTCTGTTCCCCTACATAGTCCAGCAGGCTTCCCCAAGGTGAAGGAGTGGAGGAACAGAGAAGGATGGGAGAGACGGCTGACGCTCTTCCCAGACGAGGCTTCTCCCTCCCTCTCTGACGCTGGTGCTTGGGCTGGGACTGGTACTCTACTGTACTACTGTCCAGCGGCAGATGGTCCATACAGCATGTAAGCAGCCTCAGCTAAGATTAGCACACTGCCCTCTCTCTCCCCCTTTTCTCTCTTCCTCTCTCTCTCTCCTTCTGTCTCTCCCTCACTGTCTTTCTCTCGGCTGTGTGTGGGGCCACTGTTCCAAAGATAAACAGAGAGAGCCCTCACTGGGCTCACACTACAACCACACTTTCACTTCTGCCTTCTATATAAAAGCCACTCTGACACCCAGATGTGCCCTAAACGCTCCAGTCCACAGTCAAGTCCTGTCTGATCAGCCCGGACAAGGGAATGGAAGGTGTAAACACCAAGGATTTCACCATCACTACGCTGTTCCAGACCCCCAGAAGGAGCCTGACACTGGGGTCTGTCTACAGCTCCATCCCTGACACACTCTAGCTACTGTTTCTTCTGTTCCAGAGCTGCCTGACGGTTAGCTGGGTAGGGTGACTAGGGGCTTACCCTCTTGTGCCTCCATGTTGCTCACGGTCTCCCCTGTGGCCGGAGAGAGGCCTACTGACCAGTACGACATCTGCCTCTTAGTACTGGGCTGGACTGGGAAGAGTATAGGGGTGGAGGTCTGTGGAACTGGTCCTAGTTTGAGTCACTGGAACACTGGCGTCAGAGCTACCGTGTGGCAGGGCTGTCCAGAGAGGCTGAGAAGTCAGTGTCCTGTGAACACACACACACACATTAACACATGCAAATTATACACAATGATGAGCACAGTTATAATGAATTACTCCCTAGTCAATTCCATGTAACAACTTAGTCCGCACAGTCATTGTCCAACGCTGAAGGCTCTGAGTGTGTAGCAGTACTGTACGAGATTAACTTTGATTCTATTCTATTCTGCAAGGACAAAAGGCAAGTTAGCCTTGCTTAGAGAACACACAATACAAGTAAAAAGACAGTAAACAATTACTAAGATAAACACACAGCTGGTCAACTGTTACAGTGTTCTTAGAGTAGTCTATGACTTGTCGATGAATACACACTGTTCTTGTAAACATTCGTATATTCCTAAATACATTTCTGTTTTAAAAAACACTGCCTGGACAGCCATGTTTAGATGCGTTTAACAGATCTGACTCACTATTTCTGTCTGCCGTTGCAGTAATTACACGCATTGTAACACACACAAACACTTTTAGGCAAATCATATTTCCTCGACGTTTTAGACTGATTCAAATGTGTAACTGTAGGTAAATTATTTACCCATTACCTACCACTCCCTTCCGATAACAAGGGACGGCCCTCGTAAAAAAAGATAACATTCACCAACTTAGTTGTGCTCCAGCCAACTTTCTTACAATGAAGGCTGTATTGTATGGACATTGCTTAGTGCGAAGTCAAAGGAGAAAATCAAAGCAGCGCGGAAACATCACTGCGCACTTGTTGAGCGCTGAGGTGATGATTTGTCCAAACATATTAATCAGTTACTCACCGCATTGTCCAAAGTTGTAAGGCATTCTAACTGCTTAAGTAGTCGTGTAGCGCGCAATAAAAAATAAATAAAGCAAAAGTTAAAAAGAAGATCGTGAAGTTCAAAAGTCATTAAGACGCATGCCAGCACAGCTCTGCAGCGAATATTTGCTTATACTGACTTCCTGATTTCTCTCAACTCCTAACGAGTGAAGGTTCGACAGCCACAGCACGTACGGTACCCGGATATGGGAAGCTTGTCTGGAGCCAACAACTGCATGACATCTGTATCTAATGAACTGTGAGCGTGCGCGCGCGTGTGCATGTGTGTATATGCGTGTGTGTTTGTGAAAAGAGGCAATCACAAAAAAAACTATTATCTTCTTTTTATTTAGAATTTCTATTTAAATATCCATATAAAAGTTTTTTTTTTTAGGATTGAAAGATGAGCAGACTGACTTTTCCTTGGCGTGTAACAACATTATCGGAAGGTCTCTGGATTGTCTACATATATAAATGGCAGAGACATGTTTCCCTTCACTTACATTCTTGTAATATACTCATAGAAAAGCTTACTATTGAAATGCCCATAGCTTACAGAACTCCCATCATCACACAAAAACGGAGTGTCTTTCCCCAGACGACCCTACATAAGAGCATGGCACATCACTCCAGATGGGCTACATTCAATGTAACATTATTTTATATTTGCATGTGGGACAGTCTGGGCACCTGTACCTGTAACAATCTAAACAGCTCCAAATATAACAAATTAAAATATGAAAATGTGCATATGACAGTTAATTCATCTGGTTTTATCCCTGACAGCGCATGTTTATGAGACTCCGAGGCCAGCGAGCCGGCTGTGTTGGTGCAGGTGGGGTGGTGGTGATGGTGGCTGTATTGGTACATGGTGGTAGGTATTGGGTCATGGATGTGGTGGTAGTGGTGGGTGTATTGGGTCATGGATGTGGTGGTAGTGGTGGGTGTATTGGGTCATGGATGTGGTGGTAGTGGTGGGTGTATTGGGTCATGGATGTGGTGGTAGTGGTGGGTGTATTGGGTCATGGTTGTGGTGGTAGTGGTGGGTGTATTGGGTCATGGTTGTGGTGGTAGTGGTGGGTGTATTGGGTCATGGTTGTGGTGGTGGGTGTATTGGGTCATGGTTGTGGTTGTGGTGGGTGTATTGGGTCATGGTTGTGGTGGTAGTGGTGGGTGTATTGGGTCATGGTGGGGGGTGGGGTGTATCATGGCAGGGTGGGGGCCCTGCATGTCTAATAGTAACAGTCCCTCAGAGTTTCTCATATGGTTACAGTTGTATAATGATAAGAATTAGACAATGTTAACATGGAGGTAAATAAGACCGCGTTAGCAAAGGGAATCAGAGTTTCTTCCAGCACCTGAAAGGGTTGAAAAATACTCCTTAAAGAGGAGATGACTCATATTAGATCAAAATTAAACAAACGAGACCAGAAGGTGAGTCAGATTATTACATATATAATAGGGCTGGATAAATAAAAAAAACATTCAATAGCTTTCTTTACTTATCTCCATTCCTCGTGACTGACTACTGTATATGCATCAACCCATAATCGTCGACAGAATTATATTTTCGATCAGAGGTGACAAAGAGAAGAATTGTAGAGATTGGACACAGCCCAAGGTGGTGAGGAAGTGCTGAGCTGGGCGAGGCAAGGCAGGGCAAAGCGAGGCAGGGCGAGGCAGGGTGTGTCCAGAACTGTCACAGTGTCTCACTCAGTTTGATGGTCACTGCTTTCACCTCAGAATACTCCGCCAGAGCATACTCACCCCTGAGCAAACACAAACACATGCTGACATGTGGAGCACACACACTGTATTTCACCCTCCTATTAGGAGACTCTCGGTACATTTAGGATGATGTATGAATGACTTGCTTACAGCTCTCGTCCATTTCCTGACATTTTGTAGCCTCCGAAGGGAGCTTGGGCATGGAGGGCGTTATAGCAATTCACCCTGGAAGTGAGACAGTAAGAGAGAGAGAGAGAGAGAGAGAGAGAGAGAGAGAGAGAGAGAGAGAGAGAGAGAGAGAGAGAGAGAGAGAGAGAGAGAGGGAATTAGAACAAAGGGAGACAGCTTGCTTTTGTCTCCACCAGTGGTGTCATCTATTCTGGAGTAGTGGGCCTGCTGTCCCCCTCCTCCCTGCAGCGTTCTCCATTCCTGCATCCCTGCTCATGTAAGAGATCCTTGTGGGCAAACGGCCTGAGCATCATGTACACCCCTGGCCTCCACCTCTCCTGGTGTCTCTCAGGGTACAGACTGAGGTCAAGCTCTTACAGTATAACGTTATGATTAAACATGTTTGTTTAGGAACAGCAGCGCTGGCTCAGCAGATGTCACATGCATGTGTTGCTCCAGTAAACGTCACTCCAGGCCAGGCTATCTCACAGCCCTCCCACTCCAACTCCTCCAGGTACACAGTCAATGACTATGTCCACAGAAAACCATGCTTACTCAACCCTGTGAACAAAACATCTACTGTATATCTGGGGAGAACAGTCATTCCATCGCTTCATTTTGGGTATATAAAAGTAAAGGCTTTTTCAGAGAGATGATGTTAGGTTGAGTACAGCAGTTACAGTGTTCACCCTCTGAGACGAACCAGGAGCCTACCAGACTGTTCCGGTCTCCAGGGCAGCCGTCACGGCCAGAGCCCGGTCCATGCTCCTGGTAAACACTGCTGCCACCAGGCCGTACTCAGAGCTGTTGGCCCGCTCAATGGCCTCCTGCTGGCTCTTAAAGCTGAATATACACTGGACTGGACCGAATATCTATGGAATAGCAGGAAGGGGGGGCGATATTTACTCACAGTGTATTATCAATTTAGTCATGAAGTCATCGCTCAATACACTCAATAGTTAAAAGTCAAAGGTTTGATGAATACTTTATATTATTATATTACATATTGATTTAATATTTATGGCATATAAAGTGTGTTAATCCTCTCATTCTTATTAAAAACCTGAACTTTATGGAATGCATTTGTGTGTGCTTCTGATCTTGGGATTGTAATTTTCAGACACATCCAGAGGGTGGCAATGTTGCACATACCAAGAGGTGATGGGGGCAAGCTCGTTTTTATGAATGAAATCTGGAGAGCACCGGGGGGGGGCTTACCTCCTCCTTAGCAATGCGCATGTGGTCTCCGACATCAGAGAAGACAGTTGGCTGGAGGAACAGACCTGTGTCCTGGATGGCCACACCTCCACACTCCAGCCGGGCCCCCTCCCTCTTCCCACTCTCGATCAGCTCCAGGATCTTATCAAACTGCTGCTGGTCGATCTGGAGAGCGGGTGGACGCGCACACAGACTAGAGTTAGCGGCTCTAGCACCCAGAGCGATCATCATTCATCACACACTACTATTCTGTTCTGTTCACCTGAGGTCCATGAGATGTCCGTGGGTCCAGTGGGTCTCCTATGATGATGTTCTTCGCACTCTCTACACTGCGGCGTACAAACTCCTGGTAGACAGACTCCTCCACGAAGACGCGGGAGGCTGCAGTGCAGCACTGGCCCTGGTTGAAGAACGCTCCCTTCTGACTCTCCTCCACAGCCAGCTTCACTGCAGGGAGACGACGGCACCGTCACTACACACACACACACACGGAAAAACACGACGCACTCATGCATGCAAATTCAAACAAACACTCACACACACAGACAGACACACACACACACACAGAGAAATGGTTGCACCCGCCGCACTGATGCATACAGCCTCACACATACACCCTCACACATACACTCTCACGCACACGGCCTTCCCTCTTTGTTGTCCGCTGCTTGATAGAGACAGAAACCACATCACTTACAGTCTGAGTCAGCAAACACAATGCAGGGGTTCTTCCCCCCCAGCTCCAGGGTGACCCTCTTCAGGTTGCTCTTGGCTGCAGCCTCTTTGATCAGCTGCCCTACCTGGGGACAGAGGGGGCGGGGACGGATCACAGGGACAACTCATGCATCAATGTGTCATAAACCACACCCACAAAACAAGAGGGCCTGTTCATTTACATCATATCCCACTATCAAAGGACACAGAAGATCAGCCCTTTTTGTCAGACCAGTTGGTTGGAACCGCATTGACTCAATGAGAAGCACTGCATGAGCGAAACACTGTACGGCTAAAGGACTGACAGACCATATGTACACCAAATCACTTTCAAGAGTAAGCACAATATAGTCTCAATGTAATAGAAAACACCAATAGAAACCGTTTTTAATAGACAACCTTACACATTCATTGGTTAGATATGTTGCCTGTTGGTGTACAATGTCCAATCCCCTGTGGCGATGCTTTCAGTTAAACCCACATACCTCCGTAGAGCCGGTGAAAGCCACTTTGTCGATGCCCATATGGCTGGCGATGGCGGCCCCCGCCGTGGGCCCGAACCCTGGCACGATGTTCACCACTCCAGGGGGGAAACCAGCCTATCATGGCAACCAAGCAGGAATGTTGGTGATTAGGACCAGAGAGGGGCCTCTTTGCTTGAAATAATCATTACAAACACATGATAAAAGAAAAGCAGTCTAATCACATAAGACCTGGGCTTTTCTAGAAAGAATAAAAGAGCCCGGGATCATTTGTACTAATGGGCTGTAACTGAAACCAAACAGGTCAGGTTCTGATGTCAGAGAGGCACAAGGGGCCGGTCCTGGTCACACAGCATCAGCAGGCACCCCTAAACCCTGCCACCGATCCAGCCTGAACACTCATGTTCAGAGCTTCAACAATAAAAGGAATATGTGTTTTATTTAGCATAAAGAGGATAAAGACAGGAGTGGAGAGAGGAGAGAGGAGAGGAGAGGAGAGGAGAAGAGAGAGGAGAGGAGAGGAGAGAGGAGAGGAGAGGAGAGAGGAGAGGAGATAGGAGAGAGGAGAGGAGAGGAGAGGAGAGGAGAGGAGAGGAGAGGAGAGGAGAGGAGAGGAGAGGAGAGGAGAGGAGAGAGGAGAGGAGAGGAGAGAGGAGAGAGGAGAGGAGAGAGGAGAGGAGAGGAGAGGAGAGGAGAGGAGAGGAGAGGAGAGGAGAGGAGAGGAGAGGAGAGGAGAGGAGAGGAGAGGAGAAAGGAGAGGAGAAAGGAAACTAAAGGAGAGGAGAGAGACTCTCACCTCTTTGATGAGAGCCCCGACGTGCAGGGCTGTGAGAGGTGTCTGCTCAGCGGGCTTGACTACCACGGTGTTTCCACAACACAGGGCTGGAGCTATCTTCCACATGAACATCAGTAGGGGAAAGTTCCACTAGGACACACAGAACAATACACGCACACCTGCACGTTAGCCAACACTACCTTCACACAACCAAATGTGTAACTGACTGTACACACACATGTAGACACAGACAGTAATGATCACCACAGCTCTACACAGAGAAGGCTTCTCTGTCGTCATGACAAAGGCTGATTTATAGTCTTTAAGAAAAAAAAACATCCATTATTTCCTCTGTAATTTTCCTTGTTGGAAACAAATAAGTAAATCATTGGTAGTTTAAAACATAATTACAAAACAATACATACATTTGAGAGTGGAGTATTTATTGTTTAGGCATTGTTAACTTTTACAATGCTTTGGTTCCTGCCGTCACCAGAAGATTCTGAATCCATAACCTCTGAGTCTGGCTTCCTGTTTGCCTCTGCCAATAACTCATGCCAGTGGTGCTTTTAGTAATTACACAACGTCCTTCGGTATAAATTTCATTTTTATGATATAATCTTCCATGTCCAACAACAGGAGTTTAGTTTCTTTGTCGCTAAAGCAACATAAGAAGATAAAGGCTGATGGGCCAAGATAAAGGTACATGGCCGTATTCTGTCAAAATGTAGACACTGTGCTCTAGACATCTAGACTGGGATAGCTACTTTGCAATTTGAGAGACTGAGCGCAGCTCCTCCCAAACAGTCTGATGTTGAAAAAAGACATACACTTCAATGTAAAGTATAGGATGTGGATCCTGCAGTGTCTGACCGGGTTCCTGTAAGGGTATCCAGAGAGGGAGCGCAGGGGAGAATGTGGGCTAGGCAGGCTACAGATTAGGGTTCGATTTCCACTGAAGGTCTTCACTCTCACATCAAATTGAAGTTTTGAGACACACTTTTACGACTACTACTAAAAAACAAATACACATTTACGACCAATCAATCATTTTCTTGAAATGATTTTCAAATCAACAATCATCCCAAATAAGATTGGAAACAACCCATAAAAATACTTCCAGGAAAACCTATGACGTCACTTGGGTAAACAATCTTGGATTCGAAAATAAAAACATTATGATTTAACGGACCAGTTCCAGCTGAATTGCTGTTCTTGTTACTCACATGTCAGATGCAGGAGACAGACTAGAGAAGCTAGAGAATACTGTTTCTACCTAACAACAACATCCCTCTTAAAACTGTGTTTATAAGAATTTACAGTTAAAGGGTGTAATTTGTACAGTCAACCCAGAGCCCTGTGGCTCCCCTATGTAGATATGGTTACAGAAAGAGGGACAGTCTGAAAACAAACACCTGCTGTACAGTGTGTTTCCTCAGGTAAAGTCTGGCCAGCTCTTTTATTCCCAAACTCTTGAACACACACACATACACACACATACACACACACATGCACACAAATACACTTGCACAGGCACACACACATAAACAGATAATATCACATCACTGTCTGCAGGAAGCAGAGAATCAAAGAGATGAAGCTCTGCAATCAGATACCAGTCTGCATGTGTGTGTGTATTTGTCTGTGTGTGCGCATATGGGTAATGAATGTGTGTGTGACTGTGTGTGTGTAATATGTGAATACATAATTCCAAATCAGAAGCAGACTGTCTTCACTCACAGGGATAATGGCTCCGCAGACTCCGATAGGCTCATGTTTGGTGAAACACATGAAGCTGTCGTCTGCAAGTAGAAAGAACAGTCTCAACAACAACATCATCATCATCCGTTCTCCCGCAGACCTCCACCTCATTCCATTTCTCAAACGTTAGTCCTTTACTTCAAAAAGAACAAATTCTCTTGGATGCTCTCAAGGCTTGCGTGAACTTACATTCCTTTTCAGCTTTGGGACACCCCTAGAATCCAACTTTTAGGCCTACTGTTTACACTCAAATGTGACCCCTTGACCTTTTTGGAATGGAGGGGCAATTAAAAGTCCCCCCCGCCCTATTCCCCCTCCACCCCGATCCTCTCTTTAATTGCAAAATAGTTCTGAGTTTAACCATGTCAGCTCCTGTGTTCCCTTGGACACAGAGCTACCCGTGCTGTTTGAAGGCCAGTAGACCAACATAGCTACAGTGCTGTAGTAGCTGCAATAGCCGTGTTTTTGAATTTATTAATAAATCACCCCTGCCAGAATACTACTACCGGTATTATTGATGTGCGCCACTTAATCTGAAATATTAAGAAGTATTCAGACAGATTAGAAAAGCATGCTAACGCAAATGACAGAACCATGCTAACACAGATGACATTTGCGTCCGGTTGTCCTCAGACAGATGTGTCACATGCACACATGATAAACAATGCCATGGGTCGTCTCGCCCTGTGGTGTGACCTTCTCCAGTTTCCAGTGTCGGCAGTGTGTGTGGGTGATCACAGACACACTGACTCCACTACACAATACTCCCCTCCTGCTCCCACAATGCTCTTCTTCAGCTGTCATTATCTCCTTGTTGCATTGGGAGCCCACGCCATGCTGCTTATCAAGGCTAGTATTTACATACTGCAACAGAGAGGAAACATGGAGCATTCCATACAGGGAACAGCTGTCCCTCTGAGTCCCTGTGGGACAAACACGTCCACATACCGCGCTTCAGAGCTGCCTGGCACATGTTCCATCTCATTTCTGAAAGATCTGTATCCAGTGTCCAAAACCATGCCCAAATGACATCTGGTCTATTCACCTGTTGAACTGTTTGTAGCTGTATTGCTAGTTGAGTGAGTGAGTGAGTGAGTGAGTGACAGAGAGTGGCCGGGAGGCGTTGAACAGGCACTGATGTGCGGGCTCTGCCGCTGGGCTAATCCCCCCAGACTGATGCACTTCACTGATCATCATCACAGCCTCTTCCTTCTCTTTTGTCCTCACAGGCCTTTCGTCTCCCAAGCCTCTATTGGAATCTAATGGAGAGGAAAGGGGAAGCGTATTTTTCCTATCAGCCGTCCTGCCGAGGCAAAAGAGAGGCAGGCAGGATCAGAGGCAGGGAGGGGGAAGTATTAAGAGGAGGGAGGAGATACCACCCAGGGTTGGGGAGCATTCACACACTGGCTGAGTGACCTGAGCACTAATTAACTTGTTTCTTAACAACCAAGTGGAATAAGTGGGCTAATAATATAGCCTACTGGCGTCCATGGAAAGCAGCACAAGAGATTCTGTCCTGACAGTTGGATCAGTGCGCCCCAACAATGCTGTATCCCTTCTGGCTATTCTGAAAGGGTTAAAGGTATCAGAGTCCTACTCACCCACGGGCATGGTTTTGCCATGTATCTTGTCAGCCCAGCCAGCAAAGTACCGGAGGGTTTTGATGCTGCCATCCAGGTCTATGAAGAAAGCATGGAGGAAGGGTTTCCCCGAGTCCATGGTCTCCAGGGTCTGGACGGAACAGAACCATAGTTGGATCCTTTATTAACGAGTCAGTGAGCTCATCACCCACAATCTCATTTTCAACGAAATGAGGAAAAAAAGCCAACATTTATTACTGTACATTTTATACTGGTGGTTACCGTAATTGCCCCTCTGCATAAACAATACATCTACTCATTAGTTGCAGCAAAACAATTCTTTATGCGTCTGAATGACATAAGCCAAGATTTTAATATAGGGGGAGAAGAGGAGATTTGTGAAATAATAATGTTGTAATAATAATCATTTTACATGAAGCATTACTACAGAGGAGAGTTGTGAGTGCTGCATGGCTCAAGTCGCTGGCTGGCCTGTTTCTGAACAGAGCCAACCCTGCTGCCATAACCAAAGACTCTCAGAGTAGCATTTAATATCTACATCATCTGTAGATAAACTCTCTTAACGTCCACAAAAGGCAGACTAAATATTTTTGGGGAATTCAGGTTATGGATAAGGACAGTAAGACTTGCCAACACAGACTAATGTGTTGATAAAAAGATGACGTGTGTATGTATTTGTCATTGGATCCAATGTGTCAAACATGATTTATGAAGCATCCTTTTGCTGTTACTCTGCCTTTGCCCAGAATCCTGGTTTGTTTACTAGCAGTGTATTTAAAACTCTGTCATGGACAGATAACGCGAGGAAAAGCACCACAAAGCTGGAACATAAGAATGGAGGGCCTTAACTTTCCATGAGGAGAGATCTGGTCCTTATTTCCCCAGTCAGAGTAGGCAGTTAGTGTAATTAGCCATACTCCAGAACACCACCACTGCACCAGCATGTTTACAATTAGCAGTCACATGCAATCCCATAATATTACTTCACTCACATCTGTAACATTTCATTTACAAATCTAACTCCTAATGCTCTCTGGCAGGTCAATGGAGGAAGAAGGCCTTACAATAAGGATTTCATTATGACTTTAGATGTACTATCTGAAAAAAACATCCCAACTAAAAACAGATATTGATATATATATATATATATATATATGTATATATATATTGTATATACTAGATGAATGTAATTATCTCTATATATAAATACAGAGAAAGAAAGACAGAGGGAGAGAGAGAGAGGGAGAGAGAGAAAGAGAGAGAGAGAGAGAGAGAGAGAGAGAGAGAGAGAGAGAGAGAGAGAGAGGACATTGACATGGTGATGATATGGCCACTGTTTTTTTTCGCGCTGCTGAACAACTATTAGGCTACAGCCAACAATTAAGTTGTATTTTGGAAAAATATATTTTTCAATATTGAATTGTAGCCTCATGCTGAATACACAACTGTTCCATTTTGACCTTAATCCTAAACCTGGAATATTTATTAGATTTCTACCGCCAATAGGACCCGGTCTCTGTCGATGAGGTCAGCGAGTTTGTGCAGGAGTCTTCCCCGGCTGGATACGTCCATCTTCCGCCACGGCGATGTTCTCTGTCCCGCCGCCTTGGCAGCTTCCACCGCCTTGTCCACATCTGCCTAAAGATGAACATCAACACGACCGTTCACCGGTGATATTGTTACATAGTAGTCTTGCAGCCACCGCAACAACAGTCTTTACATAAACTGCATTCCATTTATAAATGTAGCCCATCAAAAACAATAACTTGACTTTTATGCCAAAGTATCATAGGTAATTTTAATTATTGTGTAAATTAATGTTAAACGCGTTTAATAATCCAGCTGCCTACTTTGTCGGCTTCTTCAACATCACAGATTTTGACACCTGTTGCGGGATTAAAAGTCGGAAACGTCCTTCCTTTAATCGAAGTGTGCCATTCGTTGTTAATGAAAATCTGTTGGATACAGAAATGTTACCCATACAAATTCACAACAAAGAAGTACATCAGGCTATTTAATAAACCCATAAAGGCCATTTATCAGATTTGTTTGGGGGGGGGACGAGCCATGTGGTACCTAATAAATAGAAATGGTCATAAAACATCTATTTTAGTCTAACACATAAATGCCATCAACTTATTTTAATCTAAATTTCTACAACAAAATACAACGTTCACAACAGGCAGCATTTACTGAAGTGTAACATCTTTCTAAATTTGAACATTTTATAAGAGAAATGTCAGCATCTTACCTTGTTGTGTCTGATCTCCTGAACTTTGACAGGCTGAGGGAACGGCATAGCGGGTCTCCCCTCCGAGACTCCGTTCACAGTAGTTCCGTTTTGGGCCATTCTACGTCACTGGTCCAGTCTAGTCCGTTTCTCTGTGTCTGTGCTCTTTCTGCTCTCGACACTGTTTGTGCATCCAGTGGGTTTTATAAGAATGCGGTGTGCCTCCCTCCTCCGCGAGCAGCTGGGGATAGCCCAACTCCGCCCCTATCAAAATATCAGGGGGCTTTATCTTGTGGAATCACACACAAGCCTCCTGGAATATTGTGTGGGAAATATTAGGTTTGAATCAAGATGTAACCATGTTTGGTGCGTGGCTTTGAATCATTGGTCCTTTTTTAAATCGTATTATATAAATGTTGGTATGTGTAAATCTCAAATAGGCTGTTAATTGCAAAAAGGTTTAAAAGATAGATATAGACATTATGCTTAATGCTGTTTATTTTACAAAAATACATGAACAGCATTTTCTTACAGAGCCTGCTTGAGTGTACAGATGGAAGTTTTTTCAGGAAATGTTAAGTTTTTTGATGCAAACATGTAAAGGAATTTCAACTGAATAGATGTCAATATCAAGTTCACTGTGAACAGTCAAAGTTGGTGCCTTATGCAACGCCTCTTTTAGCATCTGTGTATGGACTCCCTCTAAGCCTCAGAGAGCAAGGTTGTTGTACCCTGAATCATTGGCTGTCTTCCAGTCCAGGCAATGAAAGTAATGAGAGAGAATTAATTCTCCGGCACAATATTTACATTGTAACACAGTAGCTTTGATCTGCTTGTGAAGGGGGATTGGGGGTGACTGAGAGCCAGTCATCAGCAGTGTAAAGGTGGGATGAGTTGTGATGTTCCTCACAAACTTGGTTTTTGCACCTGGGCCTGGTGAAGTTGAATAGAGTTGAACACATGCAAACAAATGCTTTTGTTCTTGGGGACAAAGCCGCTCCTCGCTCCAGACTCCAACTCAAACACAGTCGCTATTGTTTCCCCTTCATTGCTTCTTGTCACTCTTCTTGTCAAAGTTTAATTAGGACAACGAGCTTTAGCACACTCTTTTCTCACTTCAGCAACTTTCTAACACTTCATAATGAGGCAGAGAGAACCAGAGTGATTGAGCGAAAGGAAGACAGGAAGAAATGGAGAGAGAGAGGGAGAGAGCAAGAGAGACAAAGACGGAGCAAGAGTAAGAGTAAGAGTTAGAGCGAGAAAGGGAGAGAGAGGCGAGGGGAAATTATATACGAAAGCACAGTGCAGTGTTAGAAGGTGAAGTCTGTACCAGAGAGGAAATTAATTGTATCAGACGGAACTTTGGAGGCGCTCTGTCATCCCACTGAAACGGCGCTGGAATGATGTTCATCAGATCTATGCAAATAATCTGGAAGTGCCTGGAAGAATATATTTTTATATCTCAATACATTCTTTTAGATAACCGAACAGGAATTGAGTGTCATAGAATATTCCGCACAACTTTAAATGCAAAGATCTAGATAATTGACCTTACTGTCCATAATCCTGGAAGATCACAGGTCTACCTATATCTATTTGGTTGTGTTTAGTGCCAATATATTAACACCATTTGAGTAATGGTTGCCTTAAGTTGTTACATTTTCATTGCATATGTGCCTCAGGAAGTTTCAAATGTATTCAAAAGTTTTAGCAAATAAAAGTTCTGGGACTTTCAAGTTTTTAACAGTCATAGGAAGTTATTTTAAATCTTTGATCCTAGATAGATCTAAGATTTAATTTAGATCCTAAATGAATAAATCTTAGTCCAATTCCAACAAAATATTTTTATGACTAGGGCCTGGTTGAGTGATGAACCATGTATCTGCAAGGCCAAGCCAAATGCATTCACAACACTAAGTAGTTGATGTTATGGTTGCTGGTATCTCAACAAGTCTTTAGCAGCTCAGGGCCTGGGTGGGTGTCACCTGCAGCATGAATGTGGGTTGGCCAGAGCCTGCGGATAGCCCCTTCATGGGAAAGATGAGCGGGGTGACCCTGTCTTACAGGCTTGGCTGCCCAGGCTAATTGGTGTTGCACACCTTCTAATGAAGGTCAAGTTTCCTCCACTTTGCAGGCTTCAAGGCCTATTAGAATCATATCCCAGACAGCTAATTGTAGCATCAGTCTCTGTAAAGAAAGGCTTTTGAAAGATAATAACATGTTCAATCTCCTGGATAAAATATTTATATATATATATTTTTTTGTTTGCAGTTGTGAAACACTAAATCTGGTTCACGCTCTTTGACTGAATAGTACACTTGAGTCAGTGCCATACCATTTCAGTATATTAGGCTCCGTGTTAGTTCCAAATACATTTTCAAAGGATATTTGGGTCGATTAGCACACAGTATAACATAGGCCTAGGTAAATATAAAATGGACACATGGATGTTATACACCTGCGAGAGAGAGAGACAGTGGAGGGCATGAGTGAGGGAGATGAGGCCAGGGTACACCATGTGGCGGGAAAGGCAGAGAAGAGATGGAATGAAAGAGAGGGAGGGAGAAAGGTAGAGGGGGCTAGAGGGATGGAGGCCGAGAAAGAGACAGAAAGAGAGGAAGGGACGGAGAAGAAGTGAGAGAGAGACAGAGAGGGGGAGAGCCAGCATGGCTGTGATGACTCCCTCCAGGTGTTCAGGCACAAACAAAGACCCTTTTCAGACCCTGATGAGAAAGAAGCGGTCCCCTGCTTGTTGCAAAATATACAGGAGGGGGAAACAAGAGAACCAAACGTTTTCAGATGGTTCTATTCTGTTACAGTATCCAAATATGTGTGGGAGAACCAATTCCATGAAGTGAACTCTCCTCAGTAGCCAAAACAGTTCAATTAATTAGAAGAGAAGGGGGCTTAGCAGAGAAGAGGCGTTATTGGGGAACCTGCCACAGCAAGGACACTTCATAAGGTTAGCTATACACTTGAACTTAAAAGCAACCCATTAAGAATGTAACATTGCATAACACACATCAAATCGATTGTGATCATCCCCATTAGAAGACAATGTGATTCAGCATGAGGGTCACACCAGATTATTAAATCCGAAATAAAATGCTTCAATAACAGCAGGATTCACGCTAAATACGAACAAAGGTAGACACAGCTATGCTCAAGTTTTTCAATCTGTGGTGAAGTTAGTGAATGAATGTCTCGTGTTTCCTGTGTACCTGCAGGATGTGTGTCTCTGACAGGCCTGTGTCATCCTGGTTTCCCTAAAATGACAGGGGTGAGGTCGAACCCTTTGAAGTGGAGAAGAGAGTCTTGGCTCCTGGTCTTTCTCACCAGCCCAGATCAGCCTGGTCTCTCATTCAGACGGTTAAGAGAGTGAGAGAGGCCTTTGTGTTTAAGATCACAGCAATTTGCACGTTCATTGATGAACACCGTCAAACAAAAGACGCTTAGTTATAGAATCCATCATCATTCGTCTCCAACCGGCTGTAGATTAACTTTCCTGCCCGATGACATGTTCCCAGTTGTGGGCTGCGTGAAGATTGACTGCGCGGTCGATAAAGAGAGAGTGAATGGGTAGAATGTCACAGGAACATGCTCAGTGCTTTTTGGATGGATGTGGGTACACGAATAAGAGGAATGTATGACAAATATTTTCAACAAGAGGTTTGTAAGCGAAACTTGACTTTAGTTTAGTTGGTGTCTAAACAGATGACCATTTGCCATGGAATTGAATAAGTAGGATTTTTGTATTCATGTATTCCCACAATAACTTCTGAGTTAAATAGTGACACTTGGGAGCAGGGAGTAGGCAGTTGATTCTAGCATCCCCTTTTAATAAAAACATTCTCATCATATTATCTCTGCTTGGACCATCTGCTTGTCGGCTATCACAGCTACACAGCTTCCAAACTAATGTTTCACTTTCTGTTCCTAAAAAAACAGGCGTTCATCACAGAGTGGGAGTATGTCATAAGGAGAGAGTCTGAGAACTACATGACCTCCTGGACCCTGAGAATTACTGACCCATGGTCTTCGCCGCAACAGGCAACCAGCTGGCCAGCCAGCCAGCATTATCATAAAGGCATCATTCACAGTCTGGGTGGTTTTCTAAAGAGGTAAAGTAGGAGATACAACATGACTTAGGGGTGGGTAGGTGCCTACATCACTCTTACAACATAACAATGGACGGACAGTAGAGGATGTAAATCAAACAAAGTCTTTGGAATCAGAGGGGGAGATCAAATCTATCCTTGATAGTCAGGGATGTTTATGCTCAAAATTGTGTTCTTGTCAAACCAGAGTTTTTTTGTGATTAAATATGTGTCCAGATGCTCCATAATGGACTAAACACATCCTTATCCAGCTCCATCTCCTTCCTAAGTGTGGCTGGCTTGGTGGCCACAGTGGCTGACTGTTAAGGTGAAACCCAGCCTAGGAGGTAGAGTATTACAGAGTGGGTGTCCCTGCGTCCCTGCGAAGGACTGAGGAATGTGACTGTATTGTGTGTGGATGCAAGACTCCTTGTCAAAAGCAGTGCTCTAATGTGCAGGATTGAATGACTGAACAATGTTTACATCTCCCTTCTGGCCTAGCAGGGTTGTGAGGCACACCAGGGGCACACCAGTGAGACAGTGGAAGTGCTTATAGTGGCAAACATCAGTCTTGGCTTTTGTGGAACAAAGCACTTCAGTGTGTCTAAAAATGTCTGTGTTATTACAACGACAAGGACCCACTTGTTAGGTTTGTCTAAATTATTACCCCCAAGAGCATTACGAAAAGATGAGTGAACAGGTTTATTAAAGATAAGAAAGGCTGTCGTCAGGTGGTTGTTCATTAAATTGACAATTCATTAAGCAGAATCTTGAGGAATTTGACTATAAATGCAACAGGTTGGAGACACCAAAGACAAGTGTAGAAGGTAGATCTCTCCGATCCACCAACGACTCTTTTCTTCAGTTGTGACAGACTGGGTAAGAGATACAGAAAGATCCTGAGGGGAAGCATGATAGCTCCTTTTGAACCGCCTGACAGTTTTACAGAGCTGAGTCTATTGTAATTCATAATTTATAGATTTTGTGTTCTGACACAATTGTACTTCACCCAACCACAAGTGGTGTCTCGTTGACAAGAGAGAGCTCAGAGACTGAGACAGCGTCAAATCCAACACAAGCCTCAAAACCAAGACAATGTGTTTCTGAAAGTCTCAAAGCCTGCCCAAAACTGCTTGGACACAATGCAACCTCTAATTTATATAAAAACAACATCTTATTTGGAGGGGGATCAAATAATAGTCTGAGCAAATACAGAACTCTGTTATAGGACACCTCCAATGACAAACATGACTGTATTTCATTAGAAAAAGTGAGTCCGCTTTACATACGGCAAGATATAATACAAACAGCTGAGCAGACAAAAATACTGATACCTAAAATAACAGGCTGGCTTATGACAGCTCAGAGGCAGATGAAAGCACATTACATTATTATGTAAAAGTGATAAGGAGAAAGAGAAACAGCTGAAAAAGGTAAACACCATGAGCATGAATGAGTCACCAGAGGCAATGTTCCTGCTATGGAAAATGTGCGGTAAGTTGATGAAGTTGTGAATCAAACTAGCCAGATAATACCTTTGGTCATAACAGTGGAGGTTTTAATTCTTATACACAGGGCCATTTGCGTGCACACACACTCACTCACACACACACACAAATGCACACACCTGGGACTTGGACTAAGGAATAGAAACTGTTGAGGATATCACATTTTCTCCCTTGCCTTCTGTGTTCTAGAAACACCCTGTTTCGGCAGAACTATTTTGATGCAGTTTGAATCAATACACTCTTTTGTGTGGAAACTCCAGACGTGCTATCTGAGAGACTCTCACATCGTCTAGTATGGCCGGCCAGCTCTCCGGCCAGATCTCCTCTACTGTTCCACCAGAGACGCTCTGCCTGCATGAGTGACTGTCCTGGATAATTAAACATAGTGAGGTCTGTCTGGCCCTGGAGCTTCCTGGCCTCAGCTGAATGCTACCCAGCCAGCTCTCCTTTTTTTCTCTCTCTCTCTCTCTCTCTCTCTCTCTCTCTCTCTCTCTCTCTCTCTCTCTCTCTCTCTCTCTCTCTCTCTCTCCCTCTCTCTCTCTCTCTCTGTCTTTCTGTCTGTCTCTCAGTCCCTCTATCTTTTTTTGTCCCTCCCTTTCTCTTTCTTTCACTCCCTCTGCCTTTCTCTCTTTATCCTTCTCTCCCCATTGCAGCCAGGAGGAAGCCAGGGCAAGTCCCAGCACATCTATTGCTCTCTACTCTTCTGTTTTATCTTTCTTGTTCTGCAATGTTTACTTCCCCCTCTCAAGCCCTCTGGTGTTTTGTCCCTGTAAGGTGGACAAACAGGTTCCTGTGGTCAAGAGGCAGGAGCTAAACTGGGTATGATTGTAGCCAGAGTAATTAACCGACCTCTGGACTCTGGTGAAGTGTTTTATTTTGTCCATGAGGGGTATTCACTTCAGTATTTCGGCACCAGATTTAGAAAGAGCTATGTGTAGTAACCCTGTCCTTTCCAACAGGTACAAAGCAGCAGGCCATTCATGTACAGGAAGGTCTCCAAACGTATTTATAGATGTTCTGCTGAACTCTGAGACTAAGGAGTTCTGAGAATATTCAGAGCGATTCTTTCTTCACAGTATATTACATAACTGGCGTCACCATGACATCAATATGGGATCCTAATTTTGTTGGTGAATTTTTCTTGACAGTATTGGCTCTCCAACCCATTTTGAAATTCAGCATATTCTGTAGACATTGACAAAAATCAGGCATGATCAATTAGCTAATATGATAATATAATAAAGTAGTTTACTGGCATTTTAAGAGAATGTAAAAAGCTTGAGGAAGCCATTTATCAATGTGGGACGCATCAGCAGTCTGACTGGTTCGTGTTTGCCTTCAGATGTTGTCTCTCTCACTTGAGAAGGCCAGAAATATCCACAAGATCAATCAGTATCTGACACATAAAACCTAATGCAGCGTCCACTCGAATGAAGATCTGCCAGCACATGACAAGATGCTCTTGTGGCATATGACACAATTGAAAGTCATCTTCATCACTGTGGCATATGGCTGACAGACAGTGCATGTACATTAAGCATACAGCATGTTTGATCTCCCAAAGCAGTCCTAAAAAGCTCCAGCTGCAGGCTTCAAATCACTATAGCCCAGTCAAAACCACAACCTACTTACCCACCAATCAGGGAGAGGTGCTGAGATTTGAAGAAAGTGCTCTCCGAGTAGAAGACATTAACACCATGAAAGTAATTGTCAATTTAGACATGTATTTCTGAAATACACTTAAAAATGCAGTATTTGTCCTCCAAGCTCATGTTCATGGTACAACACTGACTAAACGGATATGAAGGACAGAGAGAGATGTGACGAAGAGGAGGAATAATGACTAAAACGAGCAAATCTCCAGACAGCACCTAAAGCAACCAGGTGTTTTCTTAATTGGCTTAATCTGTTTACAGTCAATTATTCTGAGTGAGCATTTGACCTTTCTATCATAGCACATGGTTAACATGTTATCAGTGGAGCTTGGGGGTGATTACACATCTGTTTCCCAAGCCCAGGAAGCCAGTCTCCTGTTAATGAGATGTGTCCCAGCCTCCTGGTTCCTGGTTCCTGGTTCCTGGTCCCAACGTCCTGGGCTGGACTGGGCTGGGCTGGGCTAGGTCTTGTCGGAAGGATGCCAGCAGGAGGGCATTCCTCTGCTGGCCCCCCGAGTCTCTGTTCTGCCTCACTAGTCTGCATCTGGCAGAGAGGCGAGCTGCTTTCACCACAAAATGAAGACTTGATAAAACAGTGCAGCTAACAGCTGGTTACGGTAACAGAGCAACGGTGGCCATCAGAAAGAAACTCTTTGTTCTCCCTAGTCGCTGCGCTATGCGGCCATACGTCACCTAACCGACCCCTGATAGCAGGTTGTATCTGGACTGAGCAATAAGATAAAGAGTCTCTTGAGAGAACGGGATGGAAGAGGGCCAATCACGGCCCCCGGAATGTCTTCTCATTTCCTGGAATATGAGTATGCTTCATTCATCCCACAACAACAATGCATCACCCCTGAGCTTGTCTCACACAAAGCTATCTCATGCCAGTCACAGTGAAGGTGCAAAGAGAAAAAAGTCAGCATTTATGAGTTGATTGTGAAAGTAGTCCATTTACCAATAACTGCTAAAAAGAACAAACTTCTTTCATTTTCAGGAATTGCATCAAATAGTACTTCTTACTTTTTTTGAGTAATCTTCTGCAAATTTTTTGTTGATAACATTACTGAAGTATATAGGTTTGCCATCTCTTGCCAGACTGGAAGTTGAACCAGAACATAGTCTCATGATCTAACAGCACCATAATAAGAAGCTTGTATTCTTTCTCTCCTGCTCAGTTTCAGCTTCCTCACAGCACTTAGCGAGCACGCTCTAAATCACATATTGTATTTCTCCTAAAGCTTGTAATCACATTAACTTAACAGACAAAATAGAGAGCCAAATCAAGTGAAAACACACTCCAATGAAATTAATTCAAGACATCAGAGTGGATTAGGAGACAAAAGACGAAGCACATAATTGCAGTTAAACGTGGATTTATTGGAAAATCAGTATCATGGTATTTATTTACTCTCGTTATAGTTGTTACTAGATCTGATGGGACTGGCTGAAGGCAATTCGATATTTTTTTGTCAATATAGAAGTTGCATTTGTCCCCATCTAAACCTCCATGGAACGACCATGCCCACACTGTCACAGTATCCTGGTTTCACGTCCTGGAGTGGCCGGGCCAGGACTAGAGGCAGGGGCAGGACTAGAGGCAGGGGCAGGGCTAGAGGCAGGGGCAGGGCTAGAGACAGAGGCAGGGCTCTCCTCATGATAGCATCAGGCAGCCTTCCAGGGTGTGGTTTGGTCATAATGGGAAGTATATTGTCCTGACTTGCAGGAAAACCTACTTTGAATACAGTCCTTCATGGCGAACACTTTGCTGTGTTTTATCTCCTGGGGTTTTCCTTTTTCCATGGCAAGAGATAGCTGAGCGCATGATGAGAGAGGCACCTGAGAGAGGACAGGAAGGAGCTGTATTTTTAAACATGACAAGGACACAGGGTTTCCTCCAAACCGTACAGGCTGCTGACAAAGAGCGTATTGTCCTGGTCTACAGGCCTGCTAGGCCACAGAGGGACGGCATTGTGGCATCAGGTAATGCTAGCGGAGATCTGATCTGTGATAGCACCCCATGTTTGGTAAAGTAAGACACTAATATATCACAGGTGCTATTAGGTCACCTCAGTGAAAGTTTGGTGTGTCTTGGCGCAAGGGCAAGGAGACGAAAGCAGAAACCACTTGATTTAAGACAGCATTCCGGAGAAAAAGAGAAAAAGCAGAAAAAAACACACCCTTTGCAAAGTAAGTGATACATCTCAGAAAAGACTGTCAGAATGCCAAGCTATGTAATTATAGGTGTTCCTACTTCAAAACCTATGCTGCTATTACAGTTACATGGCATAGAACGGGGTTGTTTTTCAAAGCATTGTTAAATATGAAGGGCAAACTGATATTATAAATCCATCCTTCTCTCACTCTCTCCCAGACACACACACATACACACACCTTTATCAGGAGTTTTCCTCTGTAACCAGAGTGCTTGACAGTGTTTCTCTGGTGAGGAGGCCGGACTTCAGACAGGTTCTGTCGTGATCATTATCATGGCTGAGATTTATTGCTTTTACAGCCTGGAAACAGTCAGGAAGAGATAGTGTGTGAGACAGAACAATAAACAGATGACTAAATGGCGATTTCCACTTCCAAATCATAATGGTATATGCTATTTCTGAAAGTTTTTTATTTCATTAATATGACAGACAAGTCTGGGGAGCTTTCAGTGTTGATTCAATTATATCAGTAGAGAAAATGAAGAGGAATATTATGACGTGTTTTTATTCACATTCTAACATTTACAAATCTGCATAAGACTTTATGTACATTCAGTAGTTGATGATGAGGAAGACTTGTGGTCAGTATTGACTGTTCCTGGACTGGGAAGATCCGAGCCGACCACTGAATCTAACAGAGGCTCCGCAGCACAACCTGAGAGCCCTACCATGCTGTCTCCCTCTGCTCACTCGGATAAAGTCTGCCGCACAAAATGGCGTCATATACAAAATTGTATCTAATCCAGAAGAAAAGACACAGGACAATGTACAGTAGAAAATGATCTACCTGAAATGTAACTGACCTATGTAAGTGAACATTAGTCATGAACAAATAGCTGATCTCTGAGGCCTTTCTGTCACATTGTGTCTTCAGTGTCTGCCTACTAGATTTATTTGTATTATGAAATAAAGACACAGAAGGGCTGAGCTGTATGGTTAATTCTGACATAATAAAGGCAGTTGGTCTTAAGGTATTTGCAATGAATTAAGCAATCTATCATATGGAACAAATAACCAATTCTGGGATACAGTAAAACAAGAACCACTTCTTGTCAACATAAGACTTACAAACCAAGTAAGCATTTTAGATATGAAAACAATAATAATTTTGATAAGGATTGGTAACCATAAACAACTGAAGTTGCCTGATTGACCTTCAAAGTAAATAAATATATTGATATGGTATGATCAGGTTCATATTTAAGGTTGTTGATCAGGGTCTATAATTTCAACACAAAAATGTAACTTTTATTTAATTTTCAGACAATTAGACAAAAATAAAAATTGTATAATGAAATTATGTAATTTGCAGGTGATTGGATCAGTTCTTGTTTTGTTAAGAGCATCTAATTAAATGTGAAAATCACAGTATAGTCTTTATTACAAATTAGACTTTGCTTTTTTTTTTTTTTTACATAGCATTTGCTTTGTCTCCCTCACATAATATCCTTCCAAATTATTCTTGATAAATTAAACGTCTGAAACTCTTAACATACCGTATCACACACACAAAATAACCAGTACATCGGCTCACATCAAACAAAGCACAATACCTTCCAACAAAAGAAATACATTAGGAACACAGAGTATCATTGCTTAAATAATTCTAGAAAAATATTTGCTGTACATATTTAACAATTATTTACATTTGTTTAAAATAACTGTGTTTATACATTAACACACTGTTCAGAATCCATAAACATCTCATTTTGTAAAAGTAAAAACTCAAAGAAAAACTGGAAAAAACAAATAAACAGGTAACACTGTATGCCAAGTTACGACCATGTCATTGCTTAAGAAAAGTTGGACTCATAGCTTTACAACAGTACATGCAGTGTTTTTCTTAGTATTACACAAGTGTATCTAAATTATTTTAAATCCACTTGCATAGTAATACAACTGATTAAAATATAATTGTAATTACCACAACAACAAAAAATGTACTGGAATAGTAATAGTCATTCTGGCAAAGGCGTGTGGGCCACTTTATTCATAAAAAGATGAGAACATATGCAGTTTGTGTCCCTCTACAACTTCAACTAGAGACCGCCCAACTTAAGGGTTTTGAACAATGAAAGGTGCACTTATTGCAGCATAAGACGATCATTTCCTACAACTTCAACAGGCACAAGATGAAACATCTCAGTGAATGTGAAATATAATGGCACCATCTCTGTCTAACTATTTGTTTGAATCAACATTTCAAAAGTTACCCCCAGAAAGTTAACTCATGGTGGCTGTACATGTAAATGAACAGGAAGACCCATATCAACAAATCAAATCCCCTGGCATATGCAGACAGAAATCTGACACACTGACGACAGCCCAGTGCCAGATCTGTGGATGTGGTCACATTTCCATTGAGTAAGCTTATTCCACAGCACACATGACTGCATCAACCATCATTCATGATTGGACAGGCTAAAGTGAGAAAGATACTTCCCAGTTTTCAGACAGTAGATCTGTGGACAACATTTTGTCAGTGTGGCGACAGGCACAGTGACAACTGGGGTCACAAAGTGACCTTTCCAGGTTACACAAGAACACCCCGCACACCTCTCCTCCAGGCTTCCTTCACAGAGAGACACACAATGCTTGCATAGTCTTGGCAGAAACCAGAGTTCTCAATGTGCCCCTCCTCATCCCAGGCCCTGGCATCAGACGTTGTCAAACTTGTGTTTTAGATAGTCTTTTATGACCTTAGCGATAGGTAGATCTTCTAGTAACTTGAGGCTCTGAAGGCCTATGCAATGACGAATTCTTATACGACACATGTCTTGTAAAGTCCTGGGTTGCTCTGAAATACAAGACAAATGTGTTATTTAAATACTGATCAAACAAGATATTAATGCAAGTAGATAGTTATATAAACAGTATCAAACAATATTAAAATAAATAACTAGATTTCATATAATACACAACTAGATAAGGTATTCCCAATAATTTTGTTTAGCAAATTGCTACAAACTCAAAAAGCTATTTGGAACCTTAACCTTCCCAGAGTTCTCTCTACGTTCTCAAACCAAACTAGCACCTTGTCATTAGCTTCTGCATTGTTTGCTATTAAACTGCAGGAAAGTCCCTCAATTCCAGGAAGCTCGAAAGCTGGAGTTTTATCGCTAGTAAGTGGAACTACTCCCTCTGCCTGCGTCTCCCTCCCGGGGAAGAGGGAAGCACCAAAGCACAACCAGCTGGAGAAACCACAACACTGTGGGGGGCAGGGCACAGCTGCAGGTCGGTCTACTATCACCACAGCCAGGATCCCTGTTGTTAGAGGCTTCAGGTGACACTGCAGTTATTGTTGGAACCCAATTTAACCAGGATGTGAGCAATGTGGTTTTATTGAAACAAATCAGTGATGTGCTGATGCTGTAGAATCTTTCTACTGGTTAAAATATTTATGTGAGCGACCAGAATCTACCTAAAGGAAACAACACTGGGGTCAGTGTGCAATAGTCTTCAAAGCTTGCTGCCAATCCTCCAGGGTCTCCCAGCCAAGGCAGATGGGTTAATCCAGTGAGGCTGTCCTGTAATCAATAAGCTTGTGGATATGTGATCTGCCTGGTCTCAGGAGGCTGTGAATGGGACTGACTTCACATGCCTGTCTGATACACACCAGAGCTCTTTGATATCTCGATATCAAAGTTCAGTGAGCAGAGCAGGAATGCAGGCATTGTGCTTCCTAAATCATTGGTGCTTCAGGTACCGTATTCTCCTCTCCCCCCAACCGCCAATTGTTCTGGGGCTGAACACTGGTCATTATAACCTTGTGTTGGCAACGTGCCCTCTCTGTACATTTCTGAAGGTTCTACTCGTCTCGACTTACAATGCAGCCATATCCCTTGTTTTGTGTAGAACTACAATCCATCATCACCCCACCCATTTTAACCACAGGTTTCTTTCATGTTTGACGACATTCACCACTTTTGTCATCTACATCCCTGCATGAACAAACTACTACATAACTAGAAACGACTCCAGTTTTGGAGCACCGAAACTCATAATATCCTAACACGTGTCACCAGAAGACTGCATCCCAAACAGCCAAGCAGAAAGAACCCAAACCACCAGTGCCTAACCTCCCCTAACCCTACGTCAAACCCCAGAGTAGCAGTCCCACTTACTGGTGACCTCCTGCAGGAAGTCCAGACAGGGCCGGCTTATCGTCGACATGCTGAGGGCCACCGCCACGGGCGTCTGGCCCTCATAGTTAATGGTGTTGGTGTCTGCCCCGTACGCGTACAGCATCTGGGCACAGACCACGTCGTCTCTGAGGGCCGACAGGTGCAGCGGGGTCTGCCCGTCCTCCAGACGGAACAGGTTGGTGTCCGCGCCCCTCTGCAGGAACATGCGGCAGTACGAGTGGTTTCCTTTGATGACGGCGTAGCGCAGCAGGAAGCCGTTCTGGATGTCGATGTTGGCGCTGTGGTCCAGGAGGATCCGAACACAGCTGGAGCGCTCGCGGATGATGGCCAGCTGGAGAGGGGTGGTCCCCTTGTCGCTCAGGGGGTCCACCTCCGCCCGGAACTCCAGCAGGAGGCGAACGAACGAGTCCCGGCCGTAGTGGGCCGCTACGTGGAGGGGTGTCCAGCCGTCGTTGCTCTTGGCGTTGATGATGTCGCTGCGGAACTCGGACTCCAGCATGAGCCGGGCGATGCGGGCTCGGCCGTGCATGGCGGCGTAGTGGAGGGCCGTGAATCCACCGATGAAGTCTTTTACTGTGGGGTCGGCTGGAGAGAGGAACACCAGAAGAGAAGGGAAGAATTGGGGGAGACAAGACAAAACAAGAGGTGAGTGTACATTTCAATGTCCTTCCATTTAGTAGAGTAGGAAGGACAAGAGAGAATCGACTGACAGAAAAGCAATCACTAGGCCTAATGATGTCACAGGGCAGTCTACAGCAATTAGAAATACATATTAAAAAAGTCCCTGGAATCCTGAGGTTTCGACTGGAGACTCAAGTCGATGAGAAGTCGACAATCCCAGACTGGTAATATACCGCCATCTACAGGACAAAGAAAGCCATGGAGGAAGAACTATTTCAACATCTTCATCCAAGGTTAGGATCCTTACCACCATGCTCTAGGAACACTCTGACACATCTCTCCTTCCCCTTGGCAGCTGAGAAGTGGAGCAGTGTCCAGCCATTGGCGTCGCGGATCTTGGGAGAGTAGCCTTGTTCCAGCATCTTCCTGACCGTGCACACATCCCCTGCGGCCACGGCGGCCTGGATCTGCAGCTCCTCCTGAAGCTCGGGGTTCCTTCTGCAGTGATGGTTCAGCATCCTGTTACATCTCGTTAAGGGAAGGCTCATCCACACCTAGCCTCTTTTGGGAAACAGACACAATTTGGGATCAGTCCATATCTTCACTTTACCAAACTGTTTACACCGTAATCATGGAAAGGCCCACCGCTGTGACTATCTTGATAAATTATTCCTTAATCCATCACATTTGCCGTTCCTACATATTGGTACAAACCCACAGTTTACACATCTTTACCTTTTGTCAAATTGGTGATGTATAACTTCTCTCATGTGTCTCTTGGGCATACCAACAGGGCAGTTGTCAGTTGTGAGTACAACTCAAATAGACATGGTTTTAAATCCAATCTGAAAAGTAAACAAAAACAGAAATGCATTTACTAATCTCACATGCGTTGTCTGTTCAAAACCACTGAATACAAAAACATAACATTTAACTACAACGTTTTGATATTAAACCTGTGTAGATCTGTAATGTAGGGCTAGTAATCTGAAGGTTGCCAGTTCGATTCCCGGCCATGTCAAAAGACGTTGTGTCCTTGGGCAAGGCACTTCACCCTACTTGCCTCGGGGGAATGTCCCTGTACTTACTGTAAGTCGCTCTGGATAAGAGCGTCTGCCAAATAACTAAATGTAACTGTAATGTTCGCAAACGAAGTAGACATCATTCTCTGTCATAAGGTGACATTTAATGTCTAGTTTGGTGATTTAATTAATACTGTAAACGCTTTGCAACTCGATCAGATAAGCTGGATCGTTAGCCCAAACAAGAATAATCAATAGCTAACTAGATACTTAGCCTAGAAAACAAGGTTTTAATGTTCGACTCGTTGGAAACGAACAAACTACTAAGTTATGGAACTCAATATAGCCTACCGTGTTCATACTGGACACGTAGCAGGTTGTGGCAATCTGGAAACAGGCATTGAAAACAAATTGCGTTAGCTCGTATAGCACAGTCAATTAACTGAAACAAAACAATTAACCGGTTGACAGGTCAGTTTGCCAGCTAGCCTTGCTTTAAAAGGTTAGTCCACTTTCCCCCCCCCCCCCCCCCCCCCCCCCGAGTCATAATTCAGAAAGATTTAAAACATGGGCCAAACTGACAGTGACACATAAAATGCATGCATGCAGCATACAATAGCTAATTTGTGTCAAGCTACGACAACTAGCCAACTTCTTTGCTAGTCACACAATTAAGTAGTAGTTCTACAAGTTAGCTTTTACAATGGCTAGGCGATATATATCACTAGATTACTATCTGGTGGTAATAACCACTAGCTAGCTAACGTTAGCGAGTATTCAGCAAAAACGAACAAACAACAATGGAGTGGCAAGCTACGCGCTAACATTAGCCATGGCTTGGCTTTTTCAGTCATCATGGTACCTTCAGTCCTTCACGGGCTACTTTCCAAGTTAACTAAAGAACTGACACTAAATGACACTATGTAACAACGCAGCTACAAACACCCACTTGCTTTTAAATACATGCATATTTAGTTAGCTTAGTTAAGTTAATGCAGGTTAGTAAAATAAGGCAATAGTTAGCTCAATTGCTAGTGCTGGTGCTGGTGCTAGAAGTGTAACGGTTAGCTGACCAATTTTCTGGACAATTCTTGAGTTTTATAACATTCACCACAATAGAGCTATTAGACTCTCAGAACAACTCGTACACTCGTCCACTGCTCATTGGCACAACGCAACTATTTGCTAGCTATTAACGCTAGAAGCTACAAAATTGCAATATACTTACTGAACTAGATGCTATAAGGTTAGCAGACAGGCTAGTTAGCTGGCTCCTCTACTCCACTGTCCGACGCCAACCCCCAGGACGTGCACCACACCAGCCAATAAGATTTCAGAGTTGAGGAACGCGAGCTGTCAAACCAGGTTCGTGCTGCAAACCTCCGGTTACTGCAACGGAGGCTTTACATTAGCTACATTTCGGTTGTACTTTATTTTATTTTATTAAATTGTGTAAAAAAATGCGTTGACCATGCTTTGCAAATGACAAATATACACTTAGCTATCTTGTTTTTCAAAACGTTTTTTTCAGCATCTCAGACCCTGCTTCCGTGAGCACCAGTCACATGGCCCTATCGGGACACTGTAGCTAGAGCTAGAGCTTAGAAATACATGCTTGCTGCTTTTCTTTTCGTAAACTATATAGATTTAGCCTATATGGAAAAATAAATTAGTTAATCAGTTACTATGTAACTTACTGCAGTTTTTGTAACACATTCTAGCAAAATAACCTGGAATACGTGAATAAAAAAGGTAGGTGAGATATTGGTTGACTTACGTTTTGTAATGTGTATGTATGTAAACTCTTCAACGTCAACCAATGAAGAAAGTTGATATGAAACTAAATTTAAAAAAATCTATTTCAGGTTTCTTCCAACCCATCAAAATGAACTCTATTGTACTCTCTCTAAATGATGCCTACCGGAGTTTACTGATTGGAGCATCGCCTAACATAACTGCACAAGAGTTTGCGTCAACAATGTCCTTGTGTGTTAGTAAATCACAAAAACAGTGTTGTGAATCAGTGCCTCTGCCGGACAGGGATGCTGAGTGTTCAGATCAACCCAGAGAACCTTTCAATTCACCAGAGTTTTATGATAATGGCGTCGATGAGATACCCTGCATTGCTCTGACGCTGATGGAGAAAATCTTTTTCAAAATGACATGTCAAAGCTGGTCTCAAGAAACACAACATTATTTCAGTATGGTGTACAGAATATTATTGCAAGAGTTTGGTATTATGTCAAATCTTGTGAGTAGTTTTGATTTTATTTGTTGACTTTACTTAAACATGCTTGTAGGCTAGTTTGTGTCATTTGAATTTTCCTCTCTGACCCCAACTCCCTTGACAGATCGATATTTTCCGAACCAAGGATCTGTTGAAATCTCATCTTGCTGCAAAGTGTGCATCAGCATGTGTTTCTGTTCAGTTGCGCTCCTCTGAGAACTTGGTGAGTTGGATGCTCACCCTCAATTGAGACTCAAAAAAACTGTTATTGAAATGTATAATTGGATGACATCCCCAGATACTGATGGACTCTTGGTCAGTTGCTCTCTTTTGCCTCACATAGAATCATTCTTTGATTTATTAATTTCCTTCTATTTTATTTAAACTCGCAGCCTGTCAATCCCATTTGGGAGAGGAAATGTCTGCAAGTGTTTCTGAACCCCAATCCAGGACCTGAGTTGGATGCCTGCCTATGGTCTCTCCAAGACGTCATTAAAACACTGCTTAAACAGCCACAGGGCGATAGTGGTATTGATCTTACAGTAGACGTTTTTTACATTCTGTGAAACAAACAGACCTCAACACTTTTCACTGCCAATACAGTATGCTATACATGTCTTTGTTCCCCCCCTTATTTCCTCCTCGTCCTTTTCTCTGTTTTCCCACCAGGGGCTTTGCAGAAGCTTCTTGCATCCTTTGACCCAGCCCTGTCATCATTGTGCTCTAAGCTTCTCCCTGGAAGTGATGTGGATCAGACAGACGGTGCTTTATACTCCAGCAGCACTGCAGACTGGGGGACCACGCTGTGCACTCTACTAGACCTACTGGAGGTGCTCACAGCGTCCAGGGTCAGATCAGGGTCTCGTGGCTGTTTCCTGAGTCAGAGGCTGGCTCACACGCGGGCCTCCGGGCTGCTGAGGATAGTCACGTGTCCGCTGGACTACTTTGTGATCAAGCGAGTGATGCTGCTCCTGAAGAGGGTGCTGCTGGAGAAAGCCGGGGAAGACATGGCTTTAGCGAACGGACCAGCCCCCGGGCCCACGGATCGTCACATCTGCGGAGACATGAACACGCTAACTTCGGATGTGTTGCAGGCGGTGCATGCTGCTTGGTTACAGGGCGTTCCGGTGGAGTCAGGGTCTGGGTTCTTCAGTGGGACAAGGCCGGCCTGTGATGGAGGCGGTGACCGCCCCGATTATGTCATGCTGAGAGCTGTTAGTCTGGTTCTACTGAAATCCCTGGATTACAAGACCAAATCAGGAAGTGGCACAGGTAAGGACTTAATCAATACCACATCTCTTAATGTATGAACGCTGAATTCAAGCTAACAGAACCCATTTTGAACAATGTTTCCTGTGCTTGGTTTTGCTGTTCCCCACATGCGCAGCAGGGGGCAGTCTTTTCTTAGATATGAAGCCTGTCTGTTTTCCTCTCTGTGTCTCCAGGTGTTGATCCTAGCATGGATGTGCCAGGGTGTCTGCAAGGCTTGTTGTTGTTCCTGAACCAGCGAGGGGTCCAGCTGCACCAGCCTTGTCATCCTTGCACCTGGGTCTCTGTGGTGTTTGGAGAGCAGGATGATGACATGATGGAGACAGCCAAAACCTTACTCTCACTACACCTCCACCACAACAGGTAACTATTATAGTAACTGGAGGAAGAGCAGTTTAAGAAAGTACCTACAGTACTAGAAAGTTCTGGATAGTGTTCACGCCACATTGACGAAGGCTGCAATGTAATTGAGGGGAAAGTATTTTGAATGTTGGTTTCTCGCCGCAGAGTCTCCTCTGAGACGGATGGGTTTGCTGGTGCTTCAAATACTGCTTCCTGTTCCACCGGCTGCAACCCCCACTGCCACTTCCTGTCGCTCCTCCAAAGTGTCTCCTTTGACCACTGCATCCTCCTGGACTTCCTCATCTCCACGGAAACCTGCTTCCTGGAGTACTTGGTGCGCTACCTGAAACACCTGCAGGGGGACCGGGAAGGTTTCTCTGAGGCCTGTCTGAAGATGGAGGCACTGGACTGGAGACAGAGGCTGGACAGCTTGGGAGAGGACCTCCACCGGTCGTCACTTGCCCCCTGTAGCAGTGTGTCTCCGCTGGGCCTAGTCCAGCCTAACCCAGTCCCTCCTCTCCGTCTGGTGGACTATGGAAGCTCAGATGAGTCAGAGACTGAGGAGATGGATGTCTCAGACACACCAAGGAGGGCCACAGGGCTGGAAGCCTGCAGCTCAGAGAGCAGGCCAAGGCTTGGCGGCCTCAATCTGTCACAGGGTGATAAGAGGGAACCGTCTTACTCTTTGGGGCATACTCATGAAGGACCCCAGCTATCAGGCTCCACACAGTGTTTTCAGACCACACCTGACTGCAAAAAACAACCAGAGAGGGGATCACAGCCTAGAATGGATCCAGACCGTGGACAAGGGTGGAGTCTGCCAGGTCCAGGATGGAGGCTCAGGACCCTTGGCCCTGCCCAAGACAGACATCATGGGGACCTTGACAGAAGGGCATTCACCTGTCTGTCCGAGCTCAGAGCTGTGATAGCCAGGCTGCAGAAGAGGAATCTCTTTCCCTATAATCCCACCTCGCTCCTCAAACTACTGACTAAGATTGAGACAGAAAGTGTTTTTCATCATTGAGATACTACCGATTTAAATTAAACAACACAAAATTGAAACATGTCTGTTCGCAGTTTTCTTGATAGTATCTGTATATCGTAGGTATCTATATAAAAAGATATACATACAGTAAGATATACATACAGTAAGCAATTCCCAGTTCTCCTTTTGGTGTGGGTTATAATACTATTTTGGTGCCCTTAAGCTGCCTTTTAGGTAAATCTTGAGTCATGACAGGAAGAGAGTTTGTCCTGAAAGTGTGTTTACAATCAGTGTTTCAGCTGAGTGTATACTTTGAGCTCTGCTCTGTTTACCCATCCTAAGCAAACACAACGTCCACCTCCTAAACCAATACACTACAGCTGTTTGACTGTTACTTCATCACATCCCTGCCTCTTTGAAGCTCATTCTGTAAGCCATCAGCATGGAACATTGTTCCTGACCTCTGTCTTATCTCCACTCCTAGCTCCTAACTGACCATAATAATATTCTCTATGTTACTAAATGTAAGAATTGTCTGTCTGTAGAATTAGAAGCTCAATCCAAACAAGCTGGTAAACATGCCCTGAGGGCACCCCTGGCTGTGTGTCTGTGTTGAATGTGAGAGTGTGTCATGGCACTCAACTAGCCTACCTCCCTACCTGCTAACCTGGAGGGAAAAAAACTGCCGGGCAATTGTCCCTGACTGGGTGTGACCATAAAGCATGTGAAACAAAGGGAGAGTGCCTGCTTGCTTTGTCTGCCTGCCTGCTTGCTGCCTGGCTCTTCAACTGGAGAGGGATAGAAGGCTTCTGTCAGGCTTTGTCGTTTCCCACAGTAAACACAGGACTAGCAGCAACCAGGTGAGACCGGCTCTTATCTGCTCTCTCTTTTGCAGCGCCAACAGAGGGAAGGTACAGTTATGTTTTATATGACCTTGGACCTATAGTAACGATTTTTGTGTTCGCTTTTTTCGTCTGATAGGTGAGGACAAATTGGGATCTCTTGATTGTATACCTGTTCCAGTTAACTTAGAGTACTTTAAGATAACATTCATTTGGTTGCGATCTGAGTTGTTCGAGGGTGAAGTGAGCTCCTACAGGTATGTGCCTGGTCATACATGAGTGAGCTGAGCTGAATGAAGGCTCTGTTCTGCTAGCAGGTCGATGTACAGGACCTCCACTAGCTGGGCGCTTCAGCTATCCGCAAACAACTCTGTTTTCCGACCAATTTTATTGTTCTGTAACTGGCTTAGATTCATAGTTATAAGCATCTCAGGCACTTCTGCCGTCCAGCCGTTATGAAGTCATGAGCCTTTAAAATGAGTAATTACATCTATGTCTTCTTGAGCCAATTTTCTAGTTTTAAATGTTTCTCTATAAAACTCTCACCAAGAGCCCGATTAGACTCAAATTATGAAATACTCTACCAGATTTCCCCACCAATGTTGACAATATATATTTTACGTATTCCTATCTATTTGAATGTATTAATTATTTTTTATGAAGATTTAGCTTTAATCCTTAACCCATATAACTGCCAACTGGGCACTTACTGTTTGTGTGATCCAGGCATGTTTGTGGGAATGGTAAGACCCTGAAAAAGAAAAGTGCCTGTGTTATTTGAAATGGATAGACAGATATTTTAGAAAGGAGAGACAAAAGTCTAAGGATTTTAAACAGTGCATTGTGATGTGCATCTCTCTGCATCATACAACATTACACAGTCTGAGGTGGGTTTGTTATCTGGACTTCAAGATGATCGTTCTGGTCAGGTGGTGTGTTCTGGTGTACAGGCAAATACGCCAAGTCACATGTTAATTACTCAGGGACATAGGGAAGGTGACATATGCAGTGATGTCATAATTGTCCCAGTACAACAGGGGCCAGAATGCCCCCCTCCGTCCTCCCAAACACACACACACGTGGGGCGCCAGTCAACAACAAAACCTACATGCGTCCAAGTGATCCTCCTATTTTTGACATGAGAAGGTGTTGTGCTGTGTCTAGAGGGATGTGTGGTGCACAAGTCATTTCTCCGCTCTGCGGCTACATGGCTTTCTTAGTATTCCAGATGCGTCCAACTTGCAGCACATTCAATGACACGTCACGTGAACTACCAAAGCGAGTCTGGACCGTCCACAAAAGTACAGTGTTCTCTGGGTTGATGAGGTCATAGTGGGATTTACTGTCCCATCATACAGTGGTAGAGTCTCTTACTATAAGGGAGTTCCAGGTTGAGTTAGTCTCTGACTAAAGATAACCTCTACTTGCTCCACTAATCACTGTTCCCATGATCACATCACCCTGAATCTTCCTTTGTTTCCTGGGGGCACCAAACATATCTGTTGAGGGTAGGAGCTCTTAGGAGAGGGGGTTTCAGGGGCTCCTATTGTCATCATGTTTAGGTTCTTGGGAGGTGGAATCTAACCGGGGTTGAGAGTCAGCAGATTCAGCCTGAGGCTCTGGAGGGCCCCCATGGAGGTCTGTTGACTGTTGCTACGTCAGTGTTTCATCTTCCAACACTCACAAACCAGTCAACAAGATTGCTGCTGCTGTGGCACTTGGAGTGGTTCTGTGATGTAACCTGTGATGAACTCTTGCATTATTGAAAACCTGTTGTTATTAAAGTTTTTTTTCTGTCCCAGGATTGTTTTGCTAAGATGCAGGTTTTATTGATTGTCTGCCAGTGGTGTTCTCTGGTGACGTTTTGTGTGCGTAGAAGGCGAGAGATCTTGTGAAAGGGGCGAGAAATGCTTTGTCAATATTTGTTGTGGAAATAAAGAGTGGGTCACCCTATGCAATTTTGTATATGACCAATCGCAATGAAGATAAGACAGTACAGTCATATTGCCCAATGGTGAGGCCTTAATAACGTTTGTTCAGTAGTTTGGAAATCTTTATGATCCAGCGAGAATGTTTCTTGAGCAGCTTGCTCCTCCTCACATGTGACACAGGGACCCTGCAGTGCCATGATTGACACTCTGTATCAGTGGTTCTGGTGGGACCGGATCTGGTTGCCGGTCAACTTGACATGGGCCGACCTTGAAGACAGAGAGGGGCGTGTCTATGCCAGAGCCTCACACCTGTACGTCACAGTGCCCTACGCCATAGTCTTCCTACTCATTAGATACCTGTTTGAAAGGTAAGGTGAGCTTCTTATACACACACACACACTGCACTTTGGAAGGTTTAGCTAATAACACACACAGTCATGCTATTTGTCAGACAGAAAGGTGACTTTAAAATTCCCATTCTGTGGCCAGCATCACTTGGCAGGATCACTGTGCCACATGCTTCAGGAAGGGTTGTTTCATAGTTCACTGATTCCCAAAGTTTACTGCGAAGCACCTTCCTTAAAGTGGTTTTGTGACCTATCCAGTAAAACATTTTCCACTGAGGAAATATTACTTTGCCCAGGCCAGAGAGACGAGGCATTTTAATGTTCGGTATAAATGTACCAGGTGACATGTCCTTTGTCTACATGGCCATTGTTTGTGTTTGTAGGCTGTTGGAGGGAAGCAGATCTCCAGTTACAATCTCGCCTGCTTGGTTGCACCGGGCGAGGATGTGTATCTTTATGAACCAGTTCTCACTGGTACAGTGTGTTCTTACTTCCAGGTTGATAGCAACACCGCTAGCAGCCTCAGTGGGGATCAGAGAGAAAGTCAGGCTGAGAGTGGAAAACCCCATCCTGGAGCTCTGCTACATCTCTCACTCCAGAAACCCTACACAGGTACACCCTTAGCCAAACTCCTAATCCTGGACAGACCCTAGCCCCAACCCTAACTTCACACCCTGGATAGGTAAACCCTAACCCCGGTTTACGGTTTCCTCGCCCTGTGTTTTGAAAGTGTGTGCGTACCAGCTCATCCGTCTGCCCGAGTGGGGTGCGGTGTGTGTGAGTGGAGGTCACACCATCAAAAACCAAGTCGAAGGTTTTAGATGGGATAACTGATGCTTAAAGGTCGTTCAGATGACACACGCACACACAAGTGCAGGGAGTGGAGACATTGAGAAACACACGCGCATGCAGGAATGTCTGCCAAACAAATTGGGTCTCTACATTTTCCCATCCACACTGTCCTTCCTCCATGGAGGAGAGCGATCTGTTCTGTTCTATGATTTTGTATTGGGGTTCTTTGTTCCATGTGAGCATGGGGGGAGAACATGCAACATCCACACAAAAAGGCTCGGAAGGCAGCTCACCAAATCTCTGTTAAGAGATTATCTGTTTCCCTGCCTACAATTGTTGCACTGAGAAAATTAGAAAATTGATCATAATTTGTGCTTCTGAGGACATTAAAAAGTGCAGTAATAAGTAGCTCTTTGTGCGTGTGTTGCTCATGGTGTTGATGGTGTTTCTCCCAGGCAGACATTGATGGGCTGTCTAAGAAAAGTGGCTGGTCAGTCAGGCAGGTGGAACGCTGGTTCAGAAGGAGACGCAACCAGGACCGACCTGGAGTGCTCAAGAAGTTCAGAGAAGCCAGGTGAGTTTTTGTATCATGATCAAATGTGTGTGTTTGTTAGTTTGTGTTAGACAGAGAATATCATGACCTCATTCAATAGTGACCCCTGCCTGTTTGTTGCAGTTGGAGGTTGGTCTTCTATCTGTTTGCATTCATTGGAGGAATAGCAGCCCTTCATGATGTGAGTACACTGTTTCTTTTGGTCAGATTGGTTTGGTACTGTTTGTGAGTTTAAACAGTTTGAAGCATTTCTCCACATGCAAATACAGGACATAGAATTTATACATTGACTGTCTCAAAGTCTGAGCCAGGCCGAATTTATCAGAACAGAACATTACTCATAGTCCTCCCTCTTAGGAGCCAGCAGGAAAGAGTAGGGGAGTGCAGAAGAGGATAGAGGAATTTAAGTTTAACCAAATATGAGCAATTGTAGGTGGAATTAATCTGTGATGACTTTCTGTGAAAATGCTGGTTGTTTTATGCTTTTGTGTCTTATGTCTCTCCAGAAAGAGTGGTTTTATGATACACGTAAAGTATGGACTGGTTTTCCACAGCAGGTGTGTATGGATTTGAGTGTTTTCTCCAACACCTACCACACTGCATTTGCCCTCGTCACGTGTCATCAAGACCCAGTAAAAATATAAACACAACACATAACTTTTAACGGTCTTCACTAACATTTTCACGCAATATCCACATTTACAACATTGCATAAAACTGTCGATAATCCTCATCTCAGGTCCAGTACAGGTCCTTATTTAGAAGTAAGTCAGTTTTTGTTCGTTTTATGAGGGGAAGAATGCATGTGTTGAGCTGATCCATGTTGATACTTGCTTGGTGCCAGGTCCTAATCAAAGAATGATGTCAGTCTCACTGGAACACTGCTGGTATGATTAGGCTACAGTATGTTCAGCCTCAGGACCAACTAGGCTGGGGTTTTGAGTTAAATACAGGAGAGAGAGCGACAAACACACATGCACAGACATACAGCAGTCACCCCCTCCAGTGAGCAGCTCTCTGACTAAGGAAAGAGCCTGGGGATACTTGTCTTTGTGTTGAATCTTTTTTGTGTGCTGAATGACTGAGATTATCTCATGAAAATGTGGGGTCTTGTTACCTCTCCTTTCGCTCTTTATTTCTTTCTTTCTTGCTTTCCTTTCTCTCTCTCTCTCTCTCTCTCTTCCTCTCTTTCTTTTTTTCTCTGTCCACCCTCCCCTCTCCCTCTCTTCAGTCCATGTTGGAGTCTCAGTACTGGTATTACATCCTGGAGCTGAGCTTCTATGGGTCTCTCCTCTTCAGCGTCACCGTGGATGTGAAAAGGAAGGTGGGTTTCAGGTGACAGATCCCCTCCCTGGAGCCCGGGGGCCTGAGCCTCTTTAGTTCAGACAGTCACCAGGTGCAAACACACCAGCTTCATGGTCTCCTCTCATTCTCCAACGCTGGACATTGACTGAGTTGATCAACTTTGGCATATTTTGAAAGGCTGCTGTTCTGACACAAAATAGTGCCACCCTTGCTAAAAAAAAGTTTCTTTTAAGGACTTCAAGGAACAAATTATTCACCATGTCACCACCCTGGTCCTACTCTCCTTCTCCTGGTGTGCCAATTACATCCGCATAGGAACTCTGGTCATGCTCGTCCACGACGCCTCTGATATCCTGCTGGAGGTAGGGATGTGGCTAGGTATAGACCTTCCACTCAGAGGAAAGGAAGTCCACAGGCAGCACTGTAGTACTGTCATGTAAACAATGAGTGAAAAGCCAGAAGTGATTAGAGACAGTCACTTCACACAGCATTTGACGATGCAGTTAAAGTACAATCCAGATGTAACCAAATGAGAGCAGCTTGATAGTGAGACTGCTGACTGTGCAGTTGGATAATGGGCGACTAACTAGTGTATGTTTTGATTTGATTGTTGTGTATTACAGTCTGCCAAGTTGTTTAACTACGCTAAATGGGAAACAACCTGCAACACTCTCTTTGTTGTGTTTACGGTTGTGTTCATGGTTACACGACTCGTCATTTTCCCATTCTGGTAAGCCAACTGACAGCGTGTGTGTGCACGTGCAAGCGTGTGTGTGTGAAGTGCGTGATGTGTGTTTACCTGTTTGTTATTTTGTTATACAGATCTTTAGAATTTAGAGTCATGAATACCAAATCAATACATCATGAGTGCATTGTGATACAAATCTCAATATTTGTTGAGAAATGTTTGCCCAGCCTCTCCTTAGAGGAACAAATACGATGGATCTCATTCTCCGAACACAAGCATTAGTCACCTTGGCCATTGTCAGGTTATTGTTTTCTGCAGAGAAAGCCTACACACATCTATGGCACTGTTATGACAGCTTTAACAATTTGACAATCCATTAAACCAAACCTGCTAAAATAGATTATCAAAACAACATCTCTTTTTAATTAGCATAGGTAGAGCATCAAGTCCCATGACTTGGTTATGAAACACAATGGACATTGAATAATAGAACAATACATTATTTTCTCACTCAAGAAGTTCATTTGGGGATGGTGATTTTGTGTGTGGGTATGTCATTTTTTCTGTTTTGTGATGTAATCTTTGTGCATCGTGGTCTAGTTTCGTATTTGGGGATGTGCCGTAGTTCTAATGTGTTGTGTCTCGGTTGCAGGCTAATCCACTGCACTTGGGTGTACCCTCTTGAACACTATGATGCGTTCTTTGCCTACTATTTCTTCAATGCGATGCTGGTGATCCTCCTCTTCCTGCACATCTTCTGGGCCTACCTCATCCTACGTATGGTCAAGAAGTTCCTCTTTGGCAACGTAAGTGTTGCCCATCACCGCTGCTAGCAGTGACGTGGTTAGTTCTGTCCAGAGGAATGAAGCACATGAGCTTTGCGGGTCAGAGTGTCTTGGTGAATAAGGCAGGGCACAGAACAAGCACAGGAGTGGGTTGTCTCATGCTTTTATCATCTTCTGATACCAGTTTATTTTCATGGGGGATTGGAACTCCAGAGTACCACAAGGTTTGTGAGAAGCCATTCACAGGTGTCTCTTTCATGTTCATCTGTCTCTGATCTTCAAACAGCTAGCGTAGACTCCAGGAACAGTGCATCATGGAACACAGGTCCTGTTTCCCAGCAACCCTGCGGCCTGAGAGAACCCTGCTGCCTCCACACTGCTCCTCCTGCTGACAGCAGTGTGACCTTGTGTCCAGTCTAAGCCCCTGTACCCATGTGCCATTGTCTGGCCTCTCCCGTAGTAGTGTTGTGTTTCTGCGTTTGTGTGCCGGTGTTGGCCCGGTACCCCAGCCCTGTCAGAAACAGAGTGCCAGGGACGGATGGGGACCAGACATAATCACTGTGCTGAACAAGCACACAGCCAGCAGCAGTTGCTACAGAGGCCTAATTATTAGTGATTAGCAGTTGTTGTAGCTACCAGAATAGTGTTTCAGAGCAGAACATTGTGTTTTCAGAGCTGTGTGATTTAGGAGAGGGTAATCCTCCTGAGCCTCCCACTCCAGCTGATCCTAGGATAGTGACAATGTGGGCTGGGGTTGCATTGCTGGAAACACTATTGTTAGGCTCAGGTTTCACCTGGGCTTTGGGGTGAGTGGCAAGTTGTTTTTCAAGTTTATGTGGGATGGAGCAAGACACCCTAGGTAGAATGGAGTAGATGTGGCCGAACACTTTTACAGTTTCATTGTCCTTTGGGGTTTTGTCTGTGCTGAATTGCTTGTTTGATTGGACACAAATTCTCTGTGAATAATTCAAACATTATAATTTATGCAACTAAATATGTGTTGGTTTTAATTCTCAACTCATTCTTCTTTCACAGTTAACCGGAGATGTGAGAAGTGAAAACGAGGAGGAGGAGGATGAAAATGGGAGCATTTCTACAGAGGAAGAAGAGAGACACCACAGAACAGGCAACGGTGTGGGCAGGGCCACCAAGGAGGGAACCAATGGATGCTCTGGACGCTTATCCATGTCTGAAAACATCTGTCAGTCAAAGACTGTGTACTAACCAGAAACTCATCCTCACTGGTTGAGTCCTGCACACAAAACATGGTGCGGAGGGAAGGGAGGGGTGATGATGTGAGTAATCGGACAATGTTAAACAGATCCTGTCCCATCTAGACAAAAAAAAAAGTATTTCTCCAGTACATGGAGTGTGACCTAGTCCAACAAAAATGGCTCTGTCCGTCAGAGCGTCCATACATGGAGCAGTGCACGTAGAGGCTGACCTTACTGTGTTCTATTCAACTCCAAACGATGACATGCTCTTCTGTTTGAGGAGAGCAGTGTTGTTGATGGCACAGCTTCCCATGTAGGCCCTTCAGAAAGATAAACACCCCGAGAGTGGAACTGGGCAACCAAACACACAGCCCCGTGTTTGCTATCGTCATCATATGTAATTGGTTCCGTATTGTTTCAGAAACACAGAGTGAGCACATCATATTAGTCTGCCCGGGCCCCTGTGTCTCAGCCCCTTGTCGATCAAGACCTGCTGGGGTTTATGGGCTGCGTTCGCTTGCGGCATGTTTTATCTCAACCTGTGCTGGGGTTGTTTATGGTTAAAGAGAGATGAATGGGGCCTGATATCACTTGTGACTCCTCCAGATAAGATGGTCGTATCTCTCTGCTTGTCCTCTCTGACCACAGTAAAGCGCTGCTGAACTCAGCCACTTATAGCCCGTACTATTAGGTCTTACTTCTTAACTGTGTTGGCTAGCACCAAGCATAACTACAATGTACTATTGTAGTTGGGGTAGTTGGGTTATTGGGGGTAAGATGGCTAAGTGGTTAGGAAATCGGGCAATTAATCAGAAGGTTGCTGGTTCGATTCCTGGCCGTGCCAAATGACGTTGTGTCCTTGGGCAAGGCACTACTTGCTTCGGGGGGAATGTCCCTGAATGTCCCTGTAATCTGTAAGTCGCTCTGGATAAGAGTCTGCTAAATGACTACTTGTACTATGCTGTGCCATTTTATACCTTCTCATACATACTGTACAGTGAACACCTGTATCATTTCATTGTACAGTACAGCATATGGTACATTCTGAACAAATTGTGTTTTTTGACCCACAGCCATAATTGAGGTCTGAATTATATTTATTTTGTATTGAAGTATTTTATGGATTCACAGGAGAGTGTAAAGCAGACTTATGAAGAAACATTTCTGCAGCATTTAGAAAAATCTTTTTTGAATGAGGCATGACAGAATGATTCCGAAGTCCCAAATATTGATTCAAATGTTCTCAAATATTGTATTGTTTTATGTAGGATATTTTATATGCCAATGATGGATCAAACATCCATTTTGCAAGTCTGGGTTGTTTTATAATTTTCAAAAAGAAAAGGTAAGACTGACAGTGGAGATTCCACTACAACTGTCTGTAATCTCATATGCCAATAAAATCATTTTATTGGCTGACAGTTTGACTTCCAGTTTACTGTGGTTTTATTTTACACTATTCCTACTGTATATCACTGTGACAATCACCTAGCTTGGTTCCTATCCTGTCGTACCCCAACAGGCCTCTGGGGGGAGTACATCACCACAGTCCTCAACTTGAACTGAGCAGGATCACACGTGTTTTGCAGCCTCTGCACATGAATGCCATCTGCATTTCAAGACCAGTCATCTTCTGACTCTCTGTGAAGGTCTAATGGAGATCTGTCAGGGTGGGTAAACTCTTGTTTTAAAAGAATTACCTCGAGATCAATTCTATTGGAACAGATTGCAAGTCTCCATCCTAGTGGCTTTTCTCTTTATCTGCAGGGGAGGCAAATATTGGCTCCTCTAATCATGAGATAGACCAATCCAAGCCCTCAAACCTGAATTCATCCTTTGAACATACACAGAATCACATTCACACTCACACAGACAACCAGGTATAGCCTGTTCAGCAGTCATTCAAGGACTAAGCTAGGCTATGTTTCTGTGCTGTGCTAGTATACACAGTCTGTGCATGCTGTACATGGCTTTATTGATTCGTAGTATAATCCTCAATGTTTCAGGTTCAAATGTTATGGAATGCTTTGTTTCCACTAATACTTTCTATGCAGCAGTACTGCTTTGTTCAAAGGTCACAGTGGATGTTTGCCTTGTAAATACATGTACCAACAATGAACTTACCCATAATATATATCAAGCACACATCACACATATCACACACGCGTGCACACACACAAACAAACTATTCAATTCCTTTTCTTGAGCCTGTTTTCTGCTGGCATGAACATAAGTCTACAAAAGTGCCAACACTGAGCTTGTGTCAGGTCACTGCTGTTAGGTGAAAGCCTCTTCTATTGGCTGATCGTATTTGTTTTTGATTGATGCTCCAGCACGTGGCCCTCAGCCGACCTAGCGGGTTTGTTGAACAGAGACAGCAGTATTTATGTTCCAGTGTGGCCGCTCTGGGCTGGGCCGCCTCATTGTAAATGAGTCCATCCTTATTGGGTAGCTGCGTCTGTAGCTGATACAGTGGCTGCCTGGTCCTCTAGATGCAGAGGATAAGTGATGGTCTGCTCTGCTCACCGGCCATGACTATCATCTATAACACCACCCCGCAGGAGAAGAATACCCCTGCTATACACTATGATCTGGGGCTATGGCGGTGGAAATGCACCCGCGGTTGGAAAAATCTTCACAACTTATCTAACCACGGCACATTGCTCAAGGCCAAACCATTTGGTTTGGAATCTATACGCTAATTGAAACCTATTGTCTTTCCATTTGCAATTAGGAGTTGATGAGAACTTTTAACAGACCATTAGCTTTAAGCTCAAGCTATGTGATCATGTACACTATTAGGCCTACAGTATTCTAAGTATTTTTCCTTGGTTAACTTAGTTTATTTATACTTCAGTGTATCAATTGAAGCGTTACACACTATAACCCTAAACAGTCCGGTCCACCAGTGTAATAAAACGTATAATGATACATAGCGGTCCTGGGCACAGAAGCTGGATCTCTTGCGCGAATCAAGTAGCACAGACCCTGTATGCAGCAAACATGTTTATTATGTAACAAAAATGTTTATTAACAATTAGCCTCCTGATAAACATTTCAGCACCCAACTAGCACCACTAATGACCCGCAGTAGTGTCCCTCTTTACTGAAACCACGTGTAGGGTTTCAGCCCCCAACAGCAAAAGGAGGCTTTGACGACCAATCACGTATGAGATATTTATTAATCCAAAACTGCCTCACCCAATCCAGTGTCTGCATGGGCAGCTGGAAAGAACAGTAGGCGTGTCTACAGCTTCAAACTCACTTTGCTTGAAGTCCAGATACTTAAGTTGACTAACTTTAGAGAACTTCACAGCAGTCCGGGTAGGCTTTGCACGCGCTTACAGTCTTCACAGATAGCCAGATAGTCTTGATCATGCACGATAGCCATGCTGCCCAGCTTCTCTTGTTCCTGTCTCTGCTCTGCATCGGACTGACTGCGATCTCTGGTGAGTACTACCCGACTTTGTAACACAGGCGTTATAACGCTTTGCATTTTGTGATTGTGTAGCGGCGTTTACGTCACAACCACTCATTTAATAACTTTATATTGAAGTCACTTTTTACTTCGTCCTCTTTATTCAGTTTTTGCTGCATTTAGTAAATTAGTTGTGAATGGCGTTTGAATCTTATAAATTCAGTAATGAGTTTCACACAACTCTTAAATGTTTACTCCACTGAGACTTCATTCAGGATAATGACTTACTGCCAGATGATCTGTGGTGATGTAGCGCAATCCTCTCATTAAGGCCACAAAGGATGTCGGTAGGCGTCTGGTTGGTTTCACATTAATTGAAAGGGCACACTTTTAATGAACTGTAGAAATAAATACGCTCAACCGTAACACATTTAACCCCTTCCTCCCATTCCACGCAGCTCACTCTGGGTTGGAGACAGAGGTGGTAATCCCCGTAGCTCTATTTGGAGAGGACTCTCACCTGTTGAGCGACTCGTCTTGGCGCAGCCCGCGTCGCCGAGGCCAGCGGTCTGCCTCTGCTGACCTCGCCGGAGGACCCCAGAGCGGAAGGGACGACTTATTCCTCTCCCTGCCTGCTTTTGGAAGAGACCTGTACCTACACCTAAGGAGGGATGACTCCTTCCTGTCAGATAACTTTGTTGTAGAACAGAGGCACAGTGGAAAGAACACTAAACTGTCGCACCTTTCCAAGGAAAAACTATGCTTTTACTCCGGGCGGATTGTCAATCATACCGACTCTTTTGCATCACTCAACACCTGCGGTGGTCTGGTAAATTCATTTTTTCCTTCACTTGTCTCACCCCTTCACCTTGCTTCTGGGGAATGGTTGAGGACTCCACAGAGAAAATATTAATGGTGGCATTGTCCTTGGTTCCTACTGCTCAGATGCCCTCCTGCAGACCAGTCAACACCATCCAGTATAGAAAACATACACAATTAGCCTAATTAAGTCCCCATTGACATAATTGTTTGTGAACTCTGCAGCTCTCTTATTAGTGGTATGTGTGGGTCTGAATGTGGCTCCAATCAGTAGCCTGCAGTGCAGCCTGCGCTGTGTTTGCCTTGACTGAGCTGAGAGGGCCAGTCAGCTGGAGATGAGGTCAGCTGGTTTTAGATACCCTGAAGGAGTGCCTGCCCTGCATCCAGCAAGCCTGGTGGAGTGAGTACTGGTGTTATTGTGACAAGCAGGCCAAATCTACTGATAGTACAGGCTGGAGTCCGCCATTTACCCCACCGCCCCCCCTTCACACACACACACACATACACACACACCACACACACACACACCACACACACACACGTATGCTGTGGGGCTGATTAGATGATGGGATGCCTAAACATCCCTTAACACTGTGTGTGTGTGGGGGGTCTGTCTGTGTGCCAGTGTCATCTCTCAGAGCTGGAACGGCTCTCTGTCCATTCTCTCTGACACCATGTCATCCGTCACTTCCTCACACACTGCTGAAACACACACACACACATATTAGTATTTAACTTTTGAATGCCTGCAAACATCTCACCATATGCATCCCTATCTTGTGAATCAAAGTAAAAAAGCAAAAAGTGTATCTCATGATCTGTTCCTGGGATTTATTTCATTCTGAGCTTAGCAATGCTGACATTTTGTCTGCCAAGGCCTGCATAGTAACTGGAAAATGAGGTCACGATTGTTTTAAATGTTATATTCATGTGTGTGAGCTAACTAGGTCAAGCTCGGTGACACCTTTAGCATCAGACACAGACATGTGGAAACAGTGCTAGTCCCTCAGGCCTTGCAAGAGATGGACACTGTTCTGCTGGCCTGCATGGCTGACAACACCAAGCAGCACCAGCATAGTGTGCACCAGCACGCTTCTTCTTTAAAGGCTCCGCTTTACTCTGTGGGTCAGATGTAAGTCAATACAACGTGTGTGTGTGTGTGTAGACCCTCATGTCATACAGTGGCACCTCAAGATAGTTTTATTTGTGTTCTTAAATCATTGAGTTGTTTTTGGCTCGGGTTCAGTTCAAACAAAAGGCCCCAACTAGGGAACGTTTATGTGTGTGTGTGTGTGCGTGCGTGTGTGTGTCTGTGTTAGGAAGAAAAGCAAAAGAGCAGTCTGATCCTAACTTTACCTTTCTTTTTGGTCAACCTGACAGTGCCAGCCAGGCCCCAGTGCACAATGGGTAGTGTAGGAACCTGCTGAAAGTGTCACCTGACACACATGGTCTGGAGAACTAAGGAGTGACCATGGGGTTGCCCTTTCAGTAACTTGAGATGACCTTTCACCCTGTCTGGAGGGGCTCTGTTCTGGAAGGCTGAGCCACTGACAGGTCCTCACACCCAGGGTTGGTAACACAGATAGAGTATCAGTGGAGCTGTAGAAAGCAGGTTCTCCTTGCCACACACTGGCTGTGTAGCTGCATTCCTGAGGGTTTCTGAGCTGGGAGCTGGAGGTCTGTGGATAGGCTGTAACAGACCCAGATGCTGTTCCATCTAACCCAGCATACCGTGCGCTCTTCACTTCACCATACTCACAGTGGACTCTCTGTGGAGGATGTGGACATTGTGTTGTGTTGTTCTGTATGTGGTGAGGGGAACAGCCTCCCCCCCCCCTCTCTCTGCCTGTCTGTGTCCACTCTATCTCTCTGCTTATGAACACTATCCATCCCTGTCCATCTAGTGTTTCTCTCTGTCTGTCTGTTTGTCTCTGTCTCTCCTCTCTCTTTCTTACCCTCTCACTATCAGAATAATTACTTCTTGTTAGTGTTACCGTAAATCATCATCTCGTTATGATGGAATAAAAATGTGTAGTCCCCAATACAGATGGTGGTTCCCATGGCAACTGTTGCAGGAACATGTAATGACCACTTCTGGGTTTTGGGATAGCGGTACCTTTAAGAAAGGCTGGATGTCTTGTTAATGCCATGTCAGCTCACTTTACTGGCTTGTCAGATGAACCTTTACAACACTGCCGTGATTCCTGACCACATTCTCCTGCAGCTCTCCCTTATCATCGTCCATGATTCATGCATGTAGTGTGTGTCTGTACGTGTCAAGGGAAGAAAGAGGACTCTTTATAGCCTGTCTCTCTCTCCTCCCTGTACCTTCCACCTCTCTCTGTCTCTCTATGTCTCTCTCTGTCTCTCTGTTTCTCTCTCTCTCTCTCTCTCTCTCTCTCTCTCTCTCTCTCTCTCTCTCTCTCTCTCTCTCTCTCTCTCCCTCTCTCTCTCTCTCTCTCTCTCTCTCTCTCTCTCTCTCTCTCTCTCTCTCTCTCTCCCCCTCCTCTCTCTGTAGCCTGGGGGGTGTGTGTGCAGAGGTGAATTGGAGAGGTGTTCCATCTCTCCTTGGGTATGACTTCTGTAGTTTGTAGAGGCAGGGGGGCAGGGCTTATACAGACTCTGGACCAGAGACCCGGACGGGCTATTTAGTAGATTTACTTTAATCTGAGCTGTTTTGTGTGTTGAAATAATGTTTTTCTTTCCTCCCTCTGTGTGTGTGTTTTCAGACTGGACTTGTCCACACGGGAGAAGAAAGTCTCTTCATCCAGCCTGTCAGCGTGAGTGGGGCAGCAGATTCCTTCTCTGGTTTGGAACACAAATTGGTCCGGCACCGACGCAGCACCCAGACCGCTATCTCGGACTCTGTCTTCGCCTCGGACTCTGACTTTCCCGCTGCTGCCTCTGTTGCCTCTGGCCCGTCAGACCACCAGGCAGAGTACTGTGAGATCATCCAAGGTAAGTCAGAAGTTGACAGAAGTCCTCTGAGCAACCAGGCCTGTGCCATGTGGAGCTTAAGCACCCAGAGTCCCTCTGTCCTCTCTGAGACGGAACCGGCAGTGTACACTCAATAAATTCTTGGATCGAGACTCACAGTTCTGCATGTCTCCTTTGATGTGTCTTCAGTTTGCTCCGTGCTGGAGTAGAGATCCTGAGGTAGGCAGCTGTTAGCGCATTTAATGAGCCTCTCCAGTCTGTTAGCCCCTGTTGGAACCTGCAAACCCTACTGCTAACTCTATCAGACAGTCAGGGAGAACCTCGTCCACCACTCCTACATTCATAATGTGCATACTTTCCAACCGTTGGGTGTCTCTTTGCCAAGAATATGGATTTTTTGAGGGAGAGGAATTCACATTTTTCATGGTAGCCCGGACCCTCTACAGTATCTTTCAACGGAAGCCTGTGTGTTTGGCCCGAGAGTGTTTGCCTAATTTAGAATGAGACATTCAGTAGAGTTCAACTGTAGTGTTCGACTTAGAGTTTTAAGGAATGTCGGTTGTTCAGAGCAGTATGAAAGTCGTCCCTTTATTTCAGATCTGCTGTAGCCTGATCCTCCCCTGTTGGCTTCATAGGTATAGGAAGCGCATGTTAAATATGTGCTCTAACAGAAACGTCTACCTGGAGATAAGTCCAATTAACACACTCACAAACACACACTTTTCCCATCCCCTTAAAACATTTCTTCATCAGTTTTGATATACGAAGTCTCACTGTGGGGATTGACCCCAGGATCTGTGCGTCGTCTCAAGCGATCATGCTGGTTTGGAGACAATTAAAAACCTCCAAGAAGTTTTCCTACAATGTTTCCCCTGTGCACGCTCATTAACTAGAACGGCCTGACCTTGAAAACGTGCACCCCCAAAGTTACATAACTCCTCCCAAGACCACCAGGTCTTTAGACAACCTGTATAAATAAATTCTTTCCATATGTTCATATCTGGGACGCAAGCAGTAATTGAAACCTCCTCGTCCTAAAAAAAGTGTTTTTTAAAAAAAAAGACTAAGAAACGCTTAGCTGGTAGTAATAACCTATTTGTTTTAGAACAGTCTTGTATTTGTCTGGGTATTACTATGTCTACCTGTATGTGTGTGTTTTAACAACCCAATCCTTGTCCATTCTAAATTGTGTATGTGTGTGTGTTGGGGGAGGGAGGTCTGTGTGTTGCCCACCCTCTCGTCATGTGACTACTGTTAGTCAGAGAGTGTGTTAGTGGGAGAGTGTGTTAGTGGGAGAGTGTGTTAGTGTCAGAGTGTGTTAGTGAGAGAGTGTGTTAGGGAGGGCTTACAGCTCCAGCACTGGACAGTCAAAGAGCTCCAGGTGCTTTAGCCATTCAGTGTATTTGTGTGTGTGTGTACGCTTGAGTGTGTGCTCCAACACCTGGTATCTTGGGGTGAGAGGGATGGAGCGAGGTGCCAGATTTGGAAATTCTTTCCTCTGCAATCACGTCTGCCTGCATGTGCCTGGGTCTGGGGCGTAGATGGGTCTGCCAGCTCTGCTCCACCCCCCTTCCCTCCCCCTCCTCCCTTCTCTTCTCTCCTCTCTTCTTCTCCTCAGTTAAGGGGAGCGCTGGTCGTTTCCCCTCAAACCACATGGTCCCTGGAGGCAGATACAGACTGAGACAGACCTTATATCCATTAGACTCAGCTCCACCTCCAGGAGACACACACACACACACAGACTCTCTCAAGTGTTCTTTGTACATCAGCGCAGTCTGAAAGAAACTGTGTCATATTGCATAAGAGCCTGGCGGAGAGGGAAGCAGGCGGTCTAGAGGTGACTGAGGGCAACATTTGTTTGTTTTACTTGCTCTCGCTGCTTTTCCCCCTCCTCAATAAAATGATTTGGAAAGAAGTAAGAAGCATGCATGTAGTATGTAAACATTAACATACTGTAAGTGGACTGAGTGCTGGCTAAGAATTTGAAATGTGCTGAGCTTTTAGGAAGCTTGCTGGTGTTAGGAGTTGTACAGGCATTAGGAGGTGAGGTTTCTGATGACATCAGATACCAGAGGAGTCAACTCGTTATCTTACCCTGGAGCTTTAAACCTGGATCCACTCCCTGGAGCTTTAAACCTGGATCCAATCCCTGGTGACCCGGGAGTAGGTTTCCCCGGCACACAGGATGTTCCTGAGAGGGCAGGAGGGACAAGAACCAGCCTGAACCGGCTGCAGTGGGGAGGGATGGATAGGTGGTGAGGGGTAGGGCGAGATGGAGAGGGGTGAGGAGGGATGGTTAGGGGTAATGAAGGAAGGGCGAGATAGGGCGGGGAAGGGTGAGGGGTGATGGAGGTGACCTACGCCCATCCCTTCATCCTAACAGTGAAAGGATTCTCTGGTTAATGTGCGTGGTGACGGAGAAGTCACACTCGGCGTGAGAGATAGCAGGCTGGGCTGTGGGTTTTTGGTCTGTGCTGAGAGAGAATCAGAAGAATGCTAGAACGTTCTGTCCCCCCAACACCCTCCACCTCTTCCCTGCTCGGTCCCTTAACAGACAGCGGCTATTCAGGCTGGGCTTTCAGCATTTCTGTGATTCTCAGGAATTTCAGAGATTGAGCCCAGAAAGCTCTCTCACAGGCTGGAGTATGTATGTGTATGTAAGGGTGGGGTCTGGTCTAGCATCGTCTAGTCTAGCCTGGTGGACTCTTGTCTAGTCTAAACTAGCCTGATCTTGATGGATGTGGTCTCTTGTTTGGCCCGGCATGGTCTATAGTCCAGTCTGGCCTGATCTGGTCTGTGATTACCAGATTATATAGATGTATGTTTCTCTTGAACAGATGTATGGTTTGTGCTGAGCAGCAGATAATCAGTGGTTCAGCCTCCACTCTCGCTGCTCCTGACCAGTGAACTGGGAGACGTCTTTATTGTGATTACCGTGGTGGCCTCCTGCCTCCCTGGAATGAAATTCCTGCTTTATGAATGGGAACGTGAGATGGTCACCTCGTCAGCAGGACCGAGCCGAAGGAGGTTAAACTAACACTAGGCGCTGATTCCTTTCTTCTGTCCCTCGCTCCCTTGCTCCCTCTTTCCTCCTTTCCTCCTTCCCCCGTCTTCTCACTCCATCCCTCTCTCGCTCCATCCCCTTCTCTTCCCTCCCTCTTTCTCTGAAATGTCTTCTCTCACTCCTTCCTTCCTCCTGTCTCGTCCTCCTTCTCTCCCTCCTTCTCCCCCTCTCTCACACCCTGACAAGCTGTAGCCGAAGAGCACGGATGATGGGGCTTTCTAGTCTAAAACAGGAAGTGGCAGCTGATCTCAGGTCTGTCCACCTGACCGAGGGCCCTGTCAGTTCTGTGTTATGTCTCTCTCCTGCTGTCCTCAGTCCAGATGTAGTGTCCTCTCTCTCCCCTGACTGACGAGGGAGAGAGCTTCTGGAGCCTGCTAATTACGCCCAACGTGGCTGCCTCCTCTCCCTCCCCCCTCCTCTTTAATCTGATGAGCTGGGAGGTGCGAGGAGGAGAGTCGAGAGCCCCCCGCCCCGCCACTCTTCAACATCAGAGGCCTGATAACGAGCGTGTTAGTTAGTCCGTTTGGTATTCCCTTTGGAGCGTAGCTCTGATCTGTGCCAAGTTAGAGGATGACATAACGGAAGAAAGCGTGATTGGACACTCATTAGAAACCTTGCTGATCCAATCGCGCTTTCTCTATTTGCCGTCGAATCAGCGTGGAGAACCGCCAGTCATTATCAAGATGGAGGGCATGACCGCTGGTGGGTTCTTTCGGCAGCTAAGAGACCAGAGAATAAGCACAGTATATTGCTATTGGTAGTTGATATAAACTGTTTGGCTGTGTTCTCACTGTGTGTGGCTGTGTTCTCACTGTGTGTAGCCCTGTTCCCAGAACTGCTGAGTTTGCACGGTCATTGTTCTTCTGGGATGCAGGAGTATAGTCTCCAAGCTCAAAGCTGGGTGTTTTTGTCTCAACATGACTCTGAACCTTTGTTCCTTTGAGAACAAAGACAGAAACTTGTGTTATTTCCTTCAGATGACTGATGGTTTGCCACCACAAACAGATGGCTGATCCAGCCGCTATCTTCAGGCTGAATTGCAAAACAATAAAACATCTCTCACTCTGGGTGGGACGTTTGTCACTTCAGTGACGAGTCTCTGATTGTTTCTGGAAGTTTTCCCATCAGGCTGGCTGCTGTGTGGGACGTGGGTCTGGCTGTTACTGCAGGTCTGGATCTTCACACTCCATTCAACACATTAGCACAGTGTGTTATTACAGTGTTGATATTCAGACATGTGGTGTTTGTTAGGCATCCCAGCTCTCCGGGCTCTGCGTCTCCACCTCATGTTTACAAGAACCTCACTTCCTGAGGACTCCCTGACTCTGGCCCCTCCTACCTTGTGATAGAGATAAAGAGAGAGACTATCCACGACAACATGTGGATTCTTCTGTCTGTTAGTGCCTATTCTGGATTCGGGGGAGTTCACATGTAGAAGCCACTCTGTTGTCCAGTTCTGTCGCAGGCCATTCTGTTGCTTCTCTGAGAACATCCATTTGTCCCGTTGGTACGCTCTGACTAGCCAGCCACACAGACACCAGCTGGGTCTGACAGAACAGAGCCTCCACCATATAGCGTGGCTTCCGCAGTAGTGGGCTCCAAGAGCTGGTCTACTAACCAGGACCAGATTTATGGAGGGGCCCTGGTTTGACTGAAGTCGTGGGATTGAATGTTCTTCTGAAAGCTAGACTCTCAAAGGGTTGACATACACTCAATAAACATGGTTGATAGGGCTTTTACTCTGCACCAATTGAATAAATTGAATGGATTATCTAAATGAGAGGTAACTATGGCAACAGCTGGGACCGACTAAATATGGTTTGGTTGATTGAGGAATAGAAATGTCCCAAATGTATTTGTTATTGCTACAGTTGGCTCCGAGCAATATATATTTTTCTGCTATGTTCATTAGTTATAGTTAAGGCTACTCAGAATTTCAAGAGGATGTAGCCAGTATACTTTAGCCAGAAATGTGTTTTCTTTTTGAAACCAAATATGACAGAGTATGTACCTTAATAAACAATTTTGGTTCTTTAGTTGTTTCTGTTGGCTCTGGTTTGGCATCATTTGCTACTCTCCTTTGTTATGTAATCCATGATTTTCTTTCAAATGGAAGACATTTGGAGAGAAAGGAATAAGAGAAGAAAGAGAGAGACAGGGAGAGAGAGAGAGAGAGAGAACGAGAGAGAGAAAAAAGAGAGCAGAGTGAAGCAAGGCCTGGATTCCCCTTCCATGCTGTGTGTGTGATGTAACATCAATTTAGAGCCAAGCTCAGAGAGACAGAGAGAGAGAGACACGGAGAGAGTACTGTAAACACATCCTGAGCAGCTGCTGTTCTCCTCCTCAGTGTCGAGGAGAATGATTGGTCCTTAATGAGACCTGGCTACACACACCGCAGGCTAAATTGTCCCAAATCAGATTTTTTTGCTTATGTGACTCAGATCCATCCAGATTTTTAATAACATTCTGAACCGCACAAAACACATGGAATCTGATCTTTTAAATTCTGATTTGGGCCATTTTCACATGTGGTCCTACAACGGATTCAGGCCAGAGCTTTTGCTATGTGACCTCAGACTAAACAGTCAAATCAACTTTTGTGATCAGCCAAACATTTTTTTTATACCCGAGCAATAAATCCCAATTTGGCACCAAGGCTTGCAGTGTGAATGTATGTGACCTGACTGACCATCACTGTAGATCTCTCTATCTGTCTGGTAATGAATCCGTTGGTGCCCTCTGTCTGCCTGGAAGCCCCACTCTCTCTGAATGCACTAAACTGTAACTGTCTGTGTCTAGGCAAGAGGAAGGAGAGGAGGCCCAGAGGAGGAGAGGAAGGTCGTGGGAGGAGGAATGCTATCCGCCTGGCGGGTGTGTTCACGGTGGAGACGGTGGTGGTGGCCGACTCTGACATGGTCAAGTACCACGGGGCAGAGGCGGCTCAGAGGTTCCTCCTGACTGTCATGAACATGGTGAGGCTGCACTCACTCACTCACTCACTCACTCACTCACTCACTCACACACACACGCACACACGCACACACACACACACACACACACACGCACACGCACACACACACACACGCACACACACACACACACACAGACACACACACACACAGACAGACGCTGGAGCTGAAATGGTGACAGGGGACAATCTATATCTATGTATGAGATCTGTAGATCCATATGGACTTGTGTGTGGGTAGGTGAAGGCTGCAGGCCACCCCGGGCCCTCAGTCTACCCTCTGCCACGGCGTAGCGTGGCCAGTTTGGCTGGCCAGCCTCCTAATCCACTTTGTCTTTCCTCAGTCACAGACACAGCTTGGGTGTAATCTCCTTTGAAGTCAGTTTGGAAGATGCCCTTGTGAGCTGACTGGGTTGGCAGTCATCCACTGTGTGTATGTGTGCGTGTGTAAATGCGTGTGCGTTTGCGTTTGTGTGCTGACATGTGTGTGTATGTGTGTGTCGGTGTGTGTGGTTTCTTGCCTGCACTGCTGCAGGCCTCACTGCTGTTGTCTTAACTGCATTACCAAGGCATTACCAGGTTTAGTGAGACGGAGGCAGAAGACTGGAGGGTCAGGGTTGGGAAAGAAGTTCTGTAAAACTAGCAAGAGTATGTGCATCAAAGGCTTTATGTTGAACTAGTACACAAACACGGTACAACAAAATGAGCGGAATCTTCTAGAATCTCCTGAGAGAAATCATTGGTTTCTGTATCTCTGTTTCTAAAGCAGGCAGATTACCAGACAGCCTACAGTACAGGAGGTTTGATCTGTTACTGCAAAGCTCTGCTCTGCCCGTGTCATTACCTACTATCCCTAGGCATGACTGTATCTCCCCCTTCTGCAGGTCTACAACATGTTCCACCACAGGAGTCTGGGAGTCAAGATCAACATCCGCCTCACCAAGCTGGTCCTGCTGCACACCCGCCCTGTAAGTCTGACCTCTCATTATCCCTCTGACCTTCAGCCTTTCGTAAAGTCTGCAGGTGCTTGCTCCACCCAGCACATTATTCTGCTGCTTTAGGTTTGGGGGGGGTGTGTTGGCTGGTGTCTGTGTGGGCATGCATGAGTGTGAGTGCTCCCACAAGCTTTACTGTCAATATATTTTCAGCCACCGATTTCTTACGGGGCTCTGGAGAACCAGACGAAATTGCTGTGAAGTGTTTGTGTGTGTGTGTGTGTGTGTGCATGTACAGTATGTAAGTGTGCAAATGTTTGTGTGAAGTGTGTGTGTCTCTCAGTAGATCAACTCTGATAACAGTAATAGCATGTCTGGTCCAGTCTCTCTCAATAGCCTGGCCTGTCTCTCTCTGTAATGCCCCAATAACAAGGTATTGTAGTCCCGCTCAGTCCTCTCACAGCCCTCTACTCCGGGGGTCAGGTTGGGGGAGGGGGAGGGTCTAGTCTATTTTTCAGAGGGCATCAGTGTATCTCAATAGTCATGTGTAGCTTCCTCTCCTGACCCTTGTTACTTCACAGTACAGGCTTGTCTGTTAACCTCCTCGTCATGATATGAGATGGAACAGGGAAACGACGATTCACAATCTGTGTGTGTGTGTGTGTGTGTGTGTGCAGGAGAAGCTGAAGGTGGGTCACCATGGTGAGAGGGCTCTGGAGAGCTTCTGCCACTGGCAGTACCAGGAGTATGGAGGGGCTCGTTACCTAGGCAACAACCACGTCCCCGGGGGCAGAGACGACCCCCCCCCGGTGGACACAGCAGTACTGGTGACCAGGTGAGAACCCCCGCCTCTCCACCGCCTCCTCCTCCTCTACCAACCTCCTCGTGTGACAGCTTGTACCCTCTCAGACAGATCAGAGGGGTATGATATAGGTTTGTCTCTATGGCTTAGCCATGAAGGCCTGTAATCTCCTCTCCATTCAGCAGTTTGTCAGCAAGGCAGGTTTGTAACTCCCCCCCACCCCGCCTTTCCCACCACACACACACACACACTCCTGCACTCCCAGCTAGCTTGTTCCCTGGCGCTACATGACACATTCCTAATGTTGGATTACAGGTATTATTACCTGCTGTAATTTCTGTGTGTGCGGATGGTGGGGGTGGGGGGGGTCCTTCCAGGGGGAAGGAATCCTTTTGTTTAAACTAGTACTCCTGTAGCTTGTCAGGTCCTTCCTTGTCTCCCCAAGCCCTAAGTAGGGGGGACATGAGGAGGAGGAGGAGGAGGAGGAGAGGGGGAAGAGATGA
>NC_061078.1:7525103-7572603 GCF_021917145.1 Hypomesus transpacificus | reverse complement strand
TCTCAGTCCGGAGCTGGTGTGAAAACATCTCGCCAGTGCTTCCATGTGATGTTCCATGTGATCTTTCCGCCATCTCTCCATTACTGCTGATATCCTCTAGCTATAGAAACCTCTCCATCAGCACTTTCACCCTGCTAACTAACGACTGCTCCTGAACCTGCAAATTACAGCTAACTACAGCTCTTTCCAGAACCTGCTCACGACAGCTCGGGGAGGAGATGAGAGGGGAGAGGAGAGAAAAGAGTATGGGAGGAGAGGAGGGGATGAGCCTATCAGAGTGTCTATAAAGAATGTGTCAGAAGTAGTGGACATTCTACCCTAGTATGGTGCAGTTACCCATCAGTGTGCCTGAAGCCAGCCCTCTAGTCCAGCACCCTGCTGAGCTCTCTCTCCCCAGTGATGGGCCCTCAACAGCTACTTGTGATCCACACCCCGTCTTTTCTCTGGTTCTGAGCTGCCATTAGACAGGTTCTGTCTATATGTATTGTAAGACTGATGCTGGTGAAACCGTGTCGTGTAAACTATACAAGACGAGCAAGTGCTATGCCAACACTCCTACAGTGCTTACACACACATCTGTAGTTTATTATCATCCAACATGACTACTCAGCAAATGTTAGTGTTGATTTAACATGATTGTGTTCATGATCATGAGAGTGGACCTAAATCAACAATTATTGAGTAAAATACTACTTGTAATGATGTTTTAAATGTGCTGTATTCTAAACCTGCAAAGCCTATTGACACATCAGCCTCTTCTGGGACACATCAGCCTCTATACAGCCTTCAGACTTGATGGATGAGTGCCTACCCCAGTCTCGAGATGAGCTTGACAAGCTCACTGCGCTCAGCTCCACGTGTAAGAGATACAGATGATCAGATGAAAGGAAGGATGACGGTATTGACTGAAGCATCACCTGACCTGTGACCTCCAGTTGCTTATCTCTGTCAACAGACACACACACTCAAATACACAAAAAGCCACTAATACCCACAACAACGCATGTGCGCATGCATACACACAACTACCCAGCTTACACACACACACCCTGTGCCAGGGCCCACCCATTGCCCCCCTACCACACTCTGCCCCCGCACCTCCATAATTGATGACCTGACCCTCTGTTCTGAACTCAGCCTGGATCACTGGCAGGAAACCAGGGAAGTGTAACCTCATTAATATTTACAGGAACCAACATCAAATTTTGAAACGCATAAAAACACTGGTGTAACACAGATGAGCTTTAGTGGTATGACAAAAAGAGTGAAGAAAAAGAAGAGAGAAAGGTCTATGTATTTAATATATATATATAATTTATTTTACAATTTCCCAAAACGTTTCGTTAAATTAATTTCAGTTACTGCTACACTGGCTTTCTGCCTCAAACTGAACATCAGAAGCTGAGAGAAAGTCCTATCACTCACGTTTGGTTGAAAAGAAAAATAATCTTCCGAAAGCGTTCGACATCTTGGATCAGGTGCACATAGCAGCACCAGCACGGTTATCATATCGTGTCTATAAGCACGAGGAAACTACAAAGGACGCCTATGTCCTTCTCCCGCGCTCTCAGGTGTGAGCACGTGCATTTGTGTGTGAAAGGGGATTACAAAGCTTAAACACTCACGCTTAATGGTTACGTTACACAAAAACAAAGTAAAGACATTCCATATTTATAATTACACACCTAACGAGTGAAATACTTACCGAGAATCCTGCCCAAAACGGACACGAGTGCCTGACTCGTGGCGAGGTAGTGAGCGCCAGAGCAGCGAAGCTCACGGACAGGATGAGACTCCCCAGAACCATCTGGGACACCCCGAGGGTCAACATGATCCGAGTCCGGGTTCGGAAGCCCCGCAGTCGAGAGAGACTGCGGGACAGAGACGCCGGGCTCAACGAGCCACCGCGGGGCATTGCATTGACCGGCATTGTCACACGAGGCTGTAGCCTGGGGATAGCCTACTACACTCACAGCAACCAAAAGTGACAATTCACATCAATAACAACTCGGCTGCCTGCGATTGCTGTTAATACAAGTTCTAGTCTATACAGAGATAATAAATGTCCAGAAATCCTTCTGCCTTGTCGAAAGCTTCCTTTTTCAATTACATTGATGCTCTGTTCCAATTGAAGACGCGTAATTGCAGTGTCCAGTGCAGTCGTGGTGAGAGGTGAGCACTAATAGTCTATTGGCTACCTACTAAGATCCATTGTGCGACTTCACACAATAAGGACAGACTAAACACCAAAGACTATCGAGGAAGACCCTGCTAGAAATAAAACATCTGACCAAATAGCAAGCGTCAATCCAGAAGGCGTCATTCCGCTCTTCCAGTCGCTGAGGAAGAATCCGTTCCGTTCATCATCGCGGCACTTGCCTCCGCGGGCTTAAACAGGCGGAGGCGAGATGATCTTGGAGAGAACATCCGTTACCTTCACCCTTAACGGGAGCATGAATGAATAGCTAAAACGATCGCAGAATTACCCCGTCCGCATCCGTCGTAGGGGTATTTTCAAACATTACGCTTCACCGTTGTAGCCAATAGGCAAGCCTAACCGCCTACTATCAGACTGCGGGGAGAGAGGGGGGGGGACGAGAGTGAGAGATGAGAAAGCGAGAGAACCGTGTTTGAAATGTTTCACAAGAACAGGTTTGTTTTTCACAGACTAAAGCAAATTTACGCGGCAGCACTGGGCTCCCCTCAAGGGGAGAGAGGCGGCTGGCGAGCTGCTATACTGCGCACTCGGTACCTGTCAATCAGCGCGTGCTCATGGGGTTTTTACGATTCGACGGTACGCTGAGCGGCTAGGGGCCCCCTATGCAGACATTGATCGATGTCACTGCGTCAGTTATAAAGGGGAAAGTACAAATTCGAAATGTAATTGACGTTGCTACGCTCGCAATGACTTAGCTTTTTAAAAGAAGGGTTATTTTGCGAAAACATTCAAGAAATGTTTTTAGAAATGCTACTTTTTCACTCAGTTGTAGTAGCCAATATGCCATGAAATCAAACAGTAGACTTATTGTTTGGTCAAGATGAAACACCTTGACTTTGGTTGTGGTTCGGGCGCTCTCCTGGTGGGCAGGACGGACTGGGGCAGGACTTTACGGGGAAGCTGGAGATCGACAATGAAGTGTGATTAACACGACCAGGTCCACTACCCACTGGCCCAGTCAGTAGCCTACCCAGCAAAACATCTGGTTTGGTCTTGTCAAATGTTATGTGAACGTATTCTTCTAAGGTTAGACTACAGTTTTAACGATAGCTGTCTATCCTGAGTAGCCTACCTTAAGACTGCTGGGAGTACATTCTTGCGTTTCCTAGACTACATTTCTATTTAATTGATTTAGCCGAAGCTTTTCTCCAAAGCGACGTATACACATAGGCCTAGTGAAAAAGTACAGCTAAGATCAACACATGATAAAGCACACTGCACTAGACATAGATGAATGAGAAAATAAACCTAACTTGGTCTATAGACTTATATGCCACTTACATCTACATGCCACCATATGAACAGAAGCCCAACACGCAGCACCTGCTAGCATCAGTGCATCAAACCTATGTTGCTGACCTTGTAGAAAACATTTAGTGCTCTTGAGCCCCACCTAGTGTTTAAAGCTGTTAGTTGCAGGTGAAATATACTGCAGTGTCCAAAGATAATAAGAGATTCAGGAGCAAAGTCACCTTCCTCGACTGCATTGTTCCTCGGTGATTGTTCAAGCTGTCCTCTTACGTCATTATAGCCATTAAAGCCACCTTCAAACAAAAAGTTATCACAACGAACAAAAACACAGTAAAAACCATTAACTTTAGAAATGATTTTATTAATTAATACAGTGGTATACTTAAAACTGTGTCGCAAAGGAGAAAAACAGTCACACGTGAAGAGCTACTACGCACCTGAAGCTGTGTTATTAACTAAGAGTAGTTCTGGTGTGCCATGTGTAATATATCGTCTATTAGTATAAAAATACATTTCAGGGCACACAATACAGCCCCTGCCTCACGGAGCACGGAGGGGGAGCCCTTAGGCCCCACCCCCAGGAAGAACATATCTGTAAAGTTATTTAACCTTCTTAACTTTTCTGTAAATAAGTGTACAATTAGTTATCGTGACTGTTACTTCATGTAGAGTGAATTCAGTATACTGGTACAAAAGTATTGGAAGTACTGGTAAGTTACAAGGCTTCAGAGACCAACCAGAATACAAAGACAACCTGTTTTATTTTATTCCTTTCCTTTTTTTCTTCTTTTTTTGAAAACAATTATTGTTTTTCTCTCTACGTTTTGTACAAAATAACAAAGACAATACAAAAGTTCATTTACAAACCAAGAACAAGGCCATCGGTCAGCTGTCTATACAGCAACCTCTTTTTTCAGTTGGATTTTTTGTTGTTTTTCTTCTGAAGTCATAATTATGCATAGCAGACCCGTCCCTCTGAGCCTACACCCCACCCCCTGTGCTAAACCCAGCATACTCCATACAGTCGGTTGACGGAAAATGGCAAGAGAAAAAAACAAGAACGTCCTTTTCCATAATTTATCATAACTTAGAAAAACCCAGAGTTTAGCTGTACTGAACAAGTGAATAATTTGCAGATAAGGCATCACTCTTTTGTTAGTGAGAGAGAGAGGAGGGAGAAAGGAAGGAAGAGGTAAGAGGGGAGATAAGAGAGAGAGAGAGAAGTGAGAGAGAGAAGTGAGAGAGTCAAAGGGAGGGCTGTGAGTTTAAGCGTGTGAGCAGGTGTGTGGACCTGAGTGGTTGGTACTGTAGGTAGATAGGCAGGTAGGCAGGACATGCATGATGTTCTTCTGACAGAAAAGTCACCTGGAGCAACCTACGACACTGGAAGAGGAGGATGTTCTAAAGAGAGCCTTCAGGAGACTGTGGAGCTGGTCTTCATGTTCACCTGTTCAACCTTCATAATACCTCTCCTTCTACATAATCATCATCATCATCATCATCATCATATCCTCCATAATACGCATCAGCATCTTCTTCATCTTCATGGTCGTGCCCCACCCCCGCTTCCCCAGGAACCAGACACGGTCCAACGTGGCAGTTCATCCAGTCAGACGTTCCAGCTCAGCACAGGATTGGTCACAGTTCTGTTCTTTCTGTTTTCGTAGAACTTCATAAAAAGTAAAAAGCAAACGTACTGTAGTAGAGACCATAGTGTATGTAGTATAGAAATACACCAGCCAGATCTGTCCTCCTCCTCCCTCCTGCTCAGTTGAAGATGTCAGACTCCCCATTGTGGTAAACACTTCAGCGTGGTGTGTGTCTGTGTATGGATGTGTCTGTGTGTGTTTGCAAGAACACACATGCAAATGAACTGTATGCATGCATTAGTGTGAGCGAGTGTGTGTGTGTGTGTGTGTGTAAAGAGCCTTCTTCTGTTGTCATGGACGGGGGTGTCCAGCCCCCCAGGCGGGGGCCTCAGAAGTGGTCGATGAGCACGGACACACAGTTGGCCCCCACCAGGTAGTTGGGGTCGCCGGGCAGGGCCTGGTTCTGCCAACTCTTAGGGTCACCTGGGAATGGAGTGGCATGGGGGGGTCACAACAGCAGCAAAGAAAAACACACACACACACACCTGCACACACAGTACACTACTAATGCTACAGTAACTTACAGTGATATGAGATCTTCAGATCAAAGTGAGATTCCAGGCTTCTCTCAAACTGACAGACATCCTAATGATGCAGAGCTTTTAGACTTTAGCAGGACCAAGGATATTCAAAGATCCTTTTCATATTGAATTGATCCTTTACTATCCATGTTGATGTGTTTTATCCTGTCATTCATGTATTTATAATGAGCTAAAACACTCCCTGGCCTCCACAATGAGGCAGTTCGAACCAAAAGATTTTCTTCTCAATGTAGGGGTTTGGACAGAGGGCAGAAAAAAGAGAACAGCGTTGAGACTAGTCCCTTAGTCTTGGAGAGTAGAGAGGGGAGGAAAGGAGTGGAAGGGAGAGGAGAGTAAGGAAAGGGTAGGGAGAGGAGAGGAAGGAAGGAAAGGGAGAGGAGAGTCCTCCAGCAGGGCTACATTGTGTCCGGTAGCAGAGGAGAGCAGGAAGGGGAGTCTGCTCTTCAGGTCTACTGGGTGGCTGTGAGGAGAGCTGAGGTCTGACATGCAGGATGACATCTACCAACCAAGGTTACAGAAAGGGAAGGATGAGGGATGGAACTGAACGTTTTGAAGATACCAAAACACACCAGGAAAAAAAGAGGAAGGAGCATGAAGAGGAACCCATGGGAGAAAACGTTGATCTGAAGATCACATCAAAACAACAAAACAATCAGAGAACGAGTGAGTGAACGAGTCAGAGTGTGTGTGTGTGTGTGTGTGTGTGTGTGTGAGAGAGAGAGAGTGGGAGTAAGCAAGTGGATGGGCTTATGAAGGAATGAATGAAGTGATTGAGTGAGTGCTAGAGTGAAACAACAGAATGAATGAACCCAGGAAACCACACATAAATCATAACAGTGACCCACAACCTCCAGCCAGTCACACAGCCACCCAGAGACCCAGAAACCCCAGAGGACAGGAGCCTACCCGACGAGGAGTCGGAGGATTTGAGAGCAAAAGACCAACCATCAGGGGTCATAGACGCACAGTGAGGCAGGCGCAGCTCCACGGGCTTCAGGAACTTCAGCCCGTGAGGACCACACATCACCAGCGGGCTCAGCAAGGTCTCTCCTGGGGGGGGGGGGGTTGGACACGCACACACACACGCACACACACACACACACAGGAGAGTTGGATCCTAAATGCTCATGTGCCGTAAAGCGTAACATTTTTGTGCACACAGAAAAAAAGATTTGACAGCAAGTAAATGGAGGTATCCTTGGAGACGTGAAAAAGCACTACAATGGAACGTCAACTTTCTATGCGTGGGTTTTAGCGGTGGAAGCGTCGGCTACCTTTTTCCTTGTCGAGGGGGGGCAGGATGCTGTTGTCGCGGCAGACCTTGAAGTAGATCTCCTGTTCCACGCCGTCTGGGATGGCGCCCTGCGGGATGATGATGCTCACGCCCGTCTCTATGGAGCTCAGCACGCCGCCGTTACTGTTGAACACGCCGCGCGCCGTGGCGACCACCGTGTGGCCTTCATCATCGTCATCGTCCTCCAGGGCGCTGGGGCTGTGGGGGGGAGGGCAGAGAGGACACAGTCAGACAGAGAGACAGCAAACACACGTCTACCTCAGGCCTCCTGGTTCCTGAAGTCAGTTCTACAGCCTGAGCGAGCCACACAACAACGCATCGCCGCGAGATCAGATCGACATCGGGGCGCGGTGGGACTGACCAGGGTAGACAGCAACGCTCGACCCTACCTGACAGGAATGGCCTTGGGCACGGCGTTGATGTTGTTCTGCTGGTACTTGGAGCGGTGGTCCATGGTGCGGGTGAAGGTGTCTAGCCCGCTATCTGGGTCCAGGATGTGGGTCTGCACCGGGGCCTTGGCAGGGCTGGAGGCTGGAGGCGGCTTGGAGGCCAGCTCTGGCTTGGTTTGGTCGTTGGGCAGCAGGTTGTGGTTGAATTTGGGGCTGTCGAACTTGCGCTCGAAAGGTTTGGCGGAGGAGGTGTATGGCTTGGGGACATAGCGGTTGTAGCTGGCCGGGGCTCCAGGGGCAGGCTTGGGCTGGTCAGAAGTCCCGTTAACAGGAGACTTCTCTGGGAAGCTCTTGTGAGGCAGGACGTTGGTCTGGACCGTGTCTTCACGACCAGGCAGAGCTGGGGGCAGATGGGGGGGGGGGGGGGGGGGGGGGAGTCACATACATGCCAGCGTGTGTGTGCACGTGTGTTTATGTATGCGTGTGTGGGTGTGAATGCGCACGTGGACAGACCTTCAACTGAGGCGGGTTTGGGCAGTGTTGCTGGCGGAGGGGTGGGAGTCGCCTCGTATCTCTTCTCCGCCGGAGGGGCCTGTGGCTGGGCAGGTTTGGAGGTGGGGGCGGGGCCTGGGGCGGGGCCTGGGGCAGGGACAGGGCTGGTCTGGGGCGGGGGCTTGCTGCCGTCGAAGCTGCGCCTGTCAAAGTAGGACAGCTGCTTCCTGTAGTACTCCTCGTCCTCCTCGGGGTCGTAGTGGTTGGAGCGCACAATGTCGTCAGCGACCTGGGGCTTCTGGGGCTCTGGGGCTCTGGGTGGGGGGAGGGGCGGGAGGAGAGGCAGGGGAGGGACAGGGGGAGGGGAGGTGAGGCTAAGGTAAGAACCACGACCACTATTCCACCAGCTAACACGGGTATACAGGTGAGGAGGGACAGAGACAGAGACCGTGAGGAGACAACAGAAACCAGCACACGACAGAAAGCCAGGCGACAGGTCTGTGACAGGTTTGAGAAAACACTGAATTCACAAACGTTTAAGAAGAAACAACCTCATGTCTTCACTGAGTCAAGTTCAGCATGTCGTTCTACAGTGTGGCCGGCAGAGAGAGGAGGCTGCTTTCTCACCTGAAGGTCTTCTCCTGGTCCAGGTTGCTCAGAGAGTTTGCTTTGGGAATCCCTCCTGCAGGCTTTACATCTGCAGCCTAGAAAGGCACAAGCGGACAGTCAGGCCACACTCCCTCCATCTCTCCATCCATCCCTCCCTCCCTCCATCCCTCCCTCCATCTCTCCATCCCTCCCTCCATCTCTCCATCCCTCCCTCCATCTCTCCATCCCTCCCTCCATCTCTCCATCCCTCCCTCCCTCCATCCCTCCCTCCATCTCTCCATCCCTCCCTCCATCTCTCCATCCCTCCCTCCCTCCCTCCATCCATCTCTCCAGCCCTCCCTCTGTTTCCCCCTCCATTCCTCCCAGTGTGACTGTGATCCAAGTGTATTTGTGTTCCAGGTGTGTTGGGGTTCTGAGTGTTCTAAGTGTTTCTGTGTTCCATGTATCTCTGGGTGTTGAGTGTAGTCTAGTGGAAGTGAGTTCCCTGTGTGCCTGGGTTCCTACCCTGGTCCCTGGAGCTTCTCCCGTCTCCCTGGCCCGGTCCACAGACACGGACCTCTTGTTCTCAAACATCTTGACACGGGTCAGAACCGACTGGGGCCGCATGGCCGGGTCGTCTTCCGCCACATGCTCCTCTCTGGGGGGCGGGGGCAAAGGCTTGGGCGCTGTGGTAACCACATGCTCAGCTGCGGGTGAGGGCAGGGCCTCTGTTTTGGGTGGAAGTATAGGGGGGTCAGCCTCTTGGGGGGGCTTGTAGCCCCGGTGCTGGGGGGGGCCCTGGGAGTAGGCAGGCCGCTGGGCGGGGTCGGGGGAGCGCGAGGCGGGAGGGTAGGGGGCGTGGCTCTCCTGGTCGTAGCGTGGTCTCAGCTCATAGCCGGGGATAGGAGGAGGAGGCTCGTCGTAGCGGGCAGGGCCCGGGGCCGGTTTCCCGTAGCGAGGCCGTCCGTCATAGCCCTGAGGCGGAGGCTCGTCATAGCGTGGCTGGGGGGGGCTGTACTGGTGCTCCGGGCCGTCCTCGTAGGGCAGACGGGGGTTGTACCCCCCCGCCGGGGGCTGGTAGCCCTGGGGGGCGGAGCCAGGCTGTCCGTACGGGTTCCACTGCTGCTCATATGGCGGCAGGCTGTTCTCATAGGTCAGCTGGGAGTCATAGTGACGGTAGCCCCCGGAGACAGGAGCGGCAGCGTCATAGCGACTAGGAGGGTGGTCGTAATCTCTGTACGGCTGCTGGCTCAAGTAGGCGGGCTCGTAGATCACCGGCTTCCCTCCGTGATTGGCTCTCCCGGGCTCCTCCACGCTGTAGGGGTCATGATGCAAGATCTAGGAGGACAACCACACGCACACCATTAGCAACCACGCGTCGGCCCCTAGCAACACACACCCAATAATATGAATACTTATTTGTGAGTAGAGAGGAGCAGATACGGGAGGAGAGGAAAACAAGGTTAACGTCTCAGCAGAGGAAAGGAGAGAGCAGGAGGACCTGGAATAGACAGACTGACAGGGAGCAGTTACTAATGACATCACACAGCTCTCCAATAGTAAATCAACAAACCAGGCCAGATCAACTCTCACGCAAAAAGAAACCAACAAACTTGATAAAGAAGAAATCAAATCAACAACATTGGGTTTGATTTTCCTCTTCTTAGCTCGAATGCAGTGTGTTAACTTGTTAAGAAATGCCCACCTTTCAACCATTTTGAAGATTTTGAATCTTTTGGTTACTGTTTTTGGTACTGTAGAAGTATGTATGTCATTTTTAGAGTGAGCTGAGACAGTCTGGCATATCATTTGACACACAGCATGCGTGGTAGGAAGACCAAGATGGCGCCCAATGCGTCAGTAACATTACAAGACAAAATAAATGAGGCTTACAAGATATCTACAGCTGAACTTTACAAGCATGTATCCTTGGAACAATGAAAACCATATTAAAACCCCTGACATTTGAAAAATAGCCATTTAACACTCAGAGCACACAGGATGTTTTGATAACATGTTACCCTCTCCCACAGGAGACAGAAATGGCTACATTTCAATTTCAGAGAAAAAAACGGAAGGAAAACAGCACCAAGACTCAAAGGAAACATCGAACAGAAGAGTGAGCAGTTCCCAGGCTGGTATAACCTAGTGAACAGGAGTCCCCTGGGTGCATTAGCCAGGCTAGTGAACAGGAGTCCCCTGGGTGTGTTAGCCAGGCTATTGAACAGGTTAACAGAGGACAGCTCAGAGATGGAGGCCATGCAAAGACAGGAAGCAGCAGAATGAGCCTCAGTGTCTTCTCTCTCTGCTCCTCCACATCCAACACACACACAGACACTCTCTCACTCTCTATCACTCCCATCTGAGGAGCCAGCATGCAGGTGAGGAGGAAGGCGAAGCAGGCAGCAGCAGAGAGGAGGAGCTGGGCCCAGATGGGCCGGGCCGGGTCCGGGAAGCAGGTCGACAGCGGGTACCTTTGGTTCTGTACTGGTCGGTCCAGACTGTAGGAGTTCTGGTGTTGGGGTGGGAGCTAGCTCAGGGGTGGACCTCCTAAGGGAGCCAGCCTCCAGGCCGGGGCTGGGGCTGAGGCCAGGGCTGGGGCTGAGGCCAGGCCCCGGGCTGAGGCCAGGGCCAGGGCTGGGGCTGAGGCCAGGGCCAGGGCTGGGGGAGGCTACTGGAGCCTCCTCAGGGATCAGAGCCCCTACAGTGTTTAGATTGGAGTCAACAGCAGGGGGTGCTGTCTCAGTCGCAACCAGGGTCTCAGGGGGGAGGCTAGACATGGTGACCTCAGCCTCTGGCTTCTGCAAAGTGGGTCAAAAATGTTTAATACATGCCGATACTAATGACTCAGTCGCCCCGGGCAACATAATCAACAGGCCAATCACCAGCCTCCATACCCAACCAACACCCAATCAAGAAAACGCCATGTAAGAATTAGTAGCAGGACAAAGTTTCACGTGGTTAGTGCAGTCTGACGGTCGTTTAATACTAGGGTTACAGTACAACACATCGCTCTCTCTCGTAATTTCTTTTTTTTCGTTTAACACATCAGGTGACACACTTTGTAGTGGATATCATATGGGCCAATCGATCCAGGTAAATACATGTTACAGCAATCCGTGGTTAACACTACATATCCCAGCATGCACAGGGCCTTTCCCGGCGAGGCAACAGTCCCAATCCCAGATGGGGCAGCCGGAGGTGCACAGGGGTGGGGACCCACACACACGGCCACACAAACACATAGCAGTGGAGAAGGCATCTGCATCACTGTGGCAACAACATCAACAACACCGACAGTAACACTAACACAGGTTGTCGTGGTTACGCAGTACACAACAGTCAAGCTTATTTTGGGCTTTTATCTTTTCTCTGTTTTAGTTTTTTTAGTCAAAAATAAAAAACACGCACATCAATAACTCAGTCAATAAATAAATAAATAAATAATATTTATATTTTTATATATATATATATATCAATAAATAAATAGTTGGCCACAATATTCAGTTATAATATTTAGTTCCCTTTATAGTGCTAGTGTAATAAAGGATAGTGATAGTGACAGTAGAGCCGGTGTTGGAGGGCTCAGTAGCGCCTCCAGAACACCCTCCTCACACATACCACGGCCTCCAGACAACAGGGCAGACGCACCGCCCGGAGAAACGCTACCTGCTGCGGAGCTGCCACCTTGAAGCCTGCCGGGTCGATGCGGTTCAGCGGGTCGGGGGGGCCCGGGTGCTGGTAGCCTGCGTACCCCAGGGGCTCCTGGATGACGGGGGGGTCCTCGCGGACCGGCTCAGAGGAGCGGGTGATGGCGGGCTCCGAGGGCAGGCCCACGTCGTCGTTCAGCGTCTCGTCCAGCTCCTGGTCGGTGTAGGCCCCGCCCTCCGTGTCCGTGTCCTCGTAGTCGGAGGTGTGGCGGCTGTCCGTGCTGTACATGGAGTACTCGCTACCTGGAGCGGACAGGTAGGACAGACGGTCGTCATGGAGATCCAGGTCATCGTCTGGGGCGCCGTCCGCCTGGTGAGATAGGAGAGGGAGGGGAGGGCGAGCGAGAGAATGGGGAAGAGAAAGAAAGACAAAAAGGGAGGGAGAGAGATGGTGAGGTGAGCGAGAATAACAGGAACAGCAGGCAGCAACAGTACAGCAAGGAGAAGCAACAGAACAAATCCAGCAATGTTAAAATCAATCTTCCGAAATATGAACAAAACATCCATATTCAAATACTCTGTGTGTGTGTGTCCTACCTTGCCCTCTGACACCCAGACCAGCTGGTTCTGCTGCTGCTGGACGTTCTCCTTCAGAGCTCCATACCAGCCATCGTTCATGTTGTTCATCTGGATGGTGGCTGGAGGATGACCACCATGCACACAAGGGGAGGGAGAGAGGGAGGGAGAGAGGGAGGGATGTGATGGAGGGATGTGATGGAGGGATGTGATGGAGGGACAGCATTGATAGAGGGATCAGAGAGTGTATTTGATATTGTGTGTATGTATGTGGGGTGTGTGTGATGAAGGTGGTGTGTGTGTATATTGTGTGTGTATGGTGTGTGTGTGTGTCCCTATAGCAGGCCCTCTGAGACCCGGGTCAATTCCCATTCCTCTCTGGAGCAGTGCATGTTGGAAATGAGTAATGATGACTGCTGCCGGGTGGGAGTCAGTGTGTGTGTGTGTGTGTGGCCAGCCCAGCTTTGCCACACTTAATCTCTTTCAAACACTCGACCACAGTAGCTGTGCAGCCACTAATGCACTCAGCTGGGCCTGCTGCTCCCTCCCTCCCTCCCTCCCTCCCTCCCTCCCTCCCTCCCTCCCTCCCTCCCTCCCTCCCTCCCTCCCTCCCTCCCTCCCTCCCTCCATGCTCACTGGTGAAGAGGTGGTGGTTGTTCTTCCTCAGTTTCAGGGCCCGCTCGTACAGCTTCCTGGCACTCTTCCTGGACTCGGGGCAGAGGCGGGTCCTCATGTTCTTCACGCCCTGCTTGCTGTCGGGGTTGAGGAACACCACAATGGGGTACCACTGGGCGTAGTTTAGGCGGTCCACCGCGTTCGGCGTGATGTCCAGCACGGCATGCTTGTCCTGTAGCATAGAAACACATACACATGTTAGTACACGTCGGTGGACTACGGTTCCGGGTAGCCTCAGAAGTGTGAGGGATTTGGGAGGAGGGTTCACGGTGTCATCTCACTCTTGCCAACAGAGGGCAGTGGTGAGCTGTACAAAGTGCGTGGATAGAAAAATCTGTTTTTGACTGTGTACGTGTGTGTGCTGTATGTCTGTGGGTGTGTACGTGTGACTTTTACTCACACGGTCGATAATCTGTTTAATGGTGTGCAGGCGGATGATTCCGGAGCTACGCTGGTCCTTGCCTGCATCTCTGGGCTCGCTCTCTGCAGAAAGGACACACACACACACAGTCAGTCAGTGGATGCCCCCTGCAGTCCCCTCCCAGTCTGACCCCCTACATGCAGTAGCCTGCAGCTTCTCAGATGCCAAAGAGGAAGTGATGTCATGGATATGCACGTGCAACAGGAAACATACATGAAACATACATGAGTCCATGTGTGTGCATGGTGCAGATGTTAGTGTAAAGCCTAGAGATGGGATGGTGCACATTCAACAGCTGATCGTTACTGTGAATCATCAGTAAGGTGATTAGGTTTGAACAGGACAATATCAAACATCTGAGGAATGAACCTCACATGTATAGACAGATCAGATAGAAACGTGTCACATAGATGTAGATTAGATCGATCAGATAGATCAATAGAGCCGTATAATCATGATATCGTCTGTCTGTCTGTGTATCTGTGTCTGGCCCTCTGTCTGTGTGACCACAAGATAAAGAGATCCATGAGCTGTGAAGTCAGCGCTGGCTCTACCTCGTCCTTTAGGCCCCAGAGCACCCCCTGTCTCTACCAACAACACACCTCCACAGTATACTAAACACTCGCACTACACACAGGAACTTGTCGTGAGGAACATACCTAGAAGGCCAAAAGCATCTGGTGGACAGACATGAATGGCTAGAATGTACACATAGTGTGCGGCTACTAACTGGGTGACTGACTGTGATGGCATGCTGACTGTCTCTGGGTATCCCATGATGCACCCTGTGTACAGGCCAGACCAGACCAAGCCTACTAAAGCAGCCATAGATGCTAACAGGTGCTAACTAGCACAGGTTCTGGTGTGGTTATTATTGATAGGTAGGGAGAATGATGTGCTAGGTGACATACTTTCCCCTCCTTCTTGTTTCTGAGTCTCTGAAAGGGAAACACAGTTATATAGACAGCAACATAGACAACATGGACACAGGTGGAATCACATTACATGGGTGTGATGAGTGCACCCCTTAGGGCCATTGAAATATGACACCGTGTTAGTAAGGGTGTAGAGAGGAACGAGTTCTACTGGCTAACACAGTTAGCACTACAGGTTAGGCTAGCTGCTAACAGAGCTACGTCATCAAAGCCAAGAGAGCTAGCTACGCTCACACGGAGACGATGGAGAAGGCTGGGTTCTACTGTGTGTTCTGGTGTGCCTCTGTGCTACCGGGCTGTAGGACCGAAACAAAGCAGGGGAAGTGGCCAGGTGACAGGGGAGAGAGGCTGGAGAGGGAGGGGAACTAGAGGGAACTACTCACTTGCGAGCTCAAACAGATCAGGTTCCTCTCTGGCGAGCTTCTCCCGAGCCGTGTCAGCGATCGGCCCGAAGATCACCACCGGGCGCAGGAAGCCAGCTGAGCGTCAAGTTAGGTTACAGTTAGGGTTACAATGTCAGGGGTTCACGTTCTGCTCAAAACACAACGTCACGGTCCGGAGAAGGAGAAAAGAAGGCCCTTGATCACCCCTTCCCTTCTCTATCTTTGCCTTCCCATCCATCAGCCCTACTCTCCTCCCCCTTCCACATTCACTCTGTTATTCTCTGTTCTCCTCCCTCCCCCCCTCCTCCGCCCTCCCCACCTACCCTCTCTCAGAACCACCCTCTCGTAGGCGGGGAACTTGGTCTGGACGGGCTGGGCTGACAGGTCCTCCCTGCTCTTCCTCAGGTTCCTCTTAGAGCTGCGCAGGCCACGGAAACGCCAGAAGTCTGCTCTGTCGCCCCCTGGTGCCTTGGGGAGGGTGTACTGCACGCTGGACAGCTGCTCCGCCCTGCAGGGCAGAGAGGGGGGAGGGGGGGGAGGACGAGGAGACGGGAGGGAAAGAGAGGGGGAGCGGGAAAGACAGGAGGAGAGTGTGTGTAACATGGACTGAATGGAAACTTGGGCTTATCTATGACAGAACAGTGATGGAATCTATCACCTCTAACCCCACACTCCCCCACTGTCCTCCAACACTATCTGCTATGCACTGAACTGTGTGTGTGTGTGAGTGAGAGATAGTGAGGGAAAGAGAGAGCGAGCTTGGCATTGCAGACTAAGGTGTTACATTTGCCACAGCTATGTTAGGATCTCTGTGGTAACCACCTGTACGGTGTGAAAGTGTAGCCTGTGTGTGTGTGCGTGTGTGTAGAGGCTGCTCTAAATCCACAGAGAAATGGCTCTGAAAAGACACATACGCTGACACAAACACACACACACACACTACGCTCATTCACACTGTCAGTCAGTCAGTCAGTCAGTCAGTGTGTCTGTCTGGGTACCTGTTCTTGTTGGGGATGATGCCCCGCTCCACCTCCTGGTGGTTCTTGCCGATGCGGATGGCGAGCCAGGAGCCCAGCTTGCCGTTGTAGAGGGTGTCCACCACGCGGAACACCTCGCCCTTGTTGAAGCTCAGCCCGTAAGGAGACTCCTTCTCATACTCAAAGTGGGTCCTGATGTAGAAGGAGTCTCCTACATCTGACTCCACTATCCTCCGGTACACTGCAGGGAGGGCGCACACACACACACACACACACATTATTCTACAAGTAACTGCGTGAAACAACATCAACAATATCTCTCCCCCATGTCCTCTCCTCCTTCTCTTCTTCTCCTCCTTTTCTCTCACCATCCTTCTTCTTCTGGGCCAGGATGGAGACCTCTTCCCCCTTAGGCAGGTCCAACAGGAAGAGAACTGCCTCCTCCCGAATGATGTTAGCAAAGTCCACATTGTTTACCTGGAGAGAAGGGTGGAGAGAGAGAGAGACACAGAGAGAATCAACAATATACACAGATTAACCTGGAGAGAGAGGCAGGACACATTAGCTCTGGGGCTGACTCCCATTCACCCCTTCATTATATCCACTCTCCCCAACCACGCACTGTTTATTGACCCCCCAGTACCACCAGAGCAGAAACACCTTGATCCTTCCCAGAAAACCCTTCTATCTCCTAATCTCTTCCATCACAGTGTGACTGCCATGAAACACACAGTGCAGTACACACACATATCCACACACAGTATAATGACACACACACATCCAGTATAATGACACACACACATCCAGTATAATGACACACACACATCCAGTATAATGACACACACACATCCAGTATAATGACACACACACATCCAGTACACACGGCCTACGCAGGAGAACAATGTGCAGGGAGCGGGGGGTGTGTTTGTACAGCAGGGAGTCTTCACAGACCACCACAGCCCAGTCTCAAAATCTCTCCCTCTCCCTCTCCCTCTCCCTCTCCCTCTCCCTCTCTCCCTCTCCCTCTCCCTCTCCCTCTCCCTCTCCCTCTCCCTCTCCCTCTCCCTCTCCCTCTCCCTCTCCCTCTCCCTCCCTCTCCCTCCCTCTCCCTCCCTCTCCCTCCCTCTCCCTCTCCCTCTCCCTCTCCCTCTACCGCTCTCTCTACTCACCTCCTTCTCAGAGCTTATAGGATGAGAAGGACCCAGGAGACTTTACACCTTCTACTCCAATGGGGCTTGAGAATGAGATAAGGGGGCATCTTGGGTACTGAGACTCGACCCGTGCAGAGGTGTGGGAGGCAGTAAGACTGAGGGAGGGTGGAGGAGGGGGAGCAGAGGGAGGAGGGGGAGGGGGCTGGCTACTGATGTGTTCCCCTTACATGAGGACAATGAGCAACATGACTGAAGCCATCCAAGACTGACATCAAGGGTCTGCTCCATCAACAGAGTCTTCTGGCCCCAGGGCCACAGAGAGACCATTGTGGAGCTCCCCAGGAACAATCACATCCATTGTGTTTTGTTCATGTAAACAATGGAATGTTCTACGCAGAACAGGGGCCAGGCAGTGAGTCATAAACACACACAGGAACAAATACACACAGAGTGTGTCATTACCAGGCTCTATCAAGAACCACTGTGGACACAGTGGGTCACATTATCTTTAGATTAGTGGACTTAGCTTGCAGTTGCAGACTTAGCGAACATTAGCTAGTAGAGTTAGCATAGTATAGTAAATAAGCATTTGTGTACATAGCTAGTGTTGCTAAAGTTAGCCTACTAGCAAGCCTACTAGTATTTAGTCACTAGCCAGTGTTCGAGTATTTAGCAAGCATGGGAAGCAGTTCAAACATGAGACTACTGCTACAACAACAGCAGGTGCTTATCCCACACACAGACACTCCCAGACATCTGGCTCGGAAACTATGTTCCAGATCCCACTGCAGAGACTGGATGTTCCAACAACGGATGACTAGCGGTCATTCTTCAGACTTCGGAAAGGCAAAGACGCATCATTTTGTGCCCTCAAGTTCCCATGTCAAACGAGTGCGTAACCACTACTGGTGCTTACCCTGAGTATCTGGTCGCCTTCCTCCAGCCCTTCCTTGGCAGCCGGGCTGTCCTCCAGGACTCCTGCCACAAAGATGCCCACATCATTGCCCCCAGCCAGCCGCAGGCCCACACTCTCCCCCTTCTTAAACTTCACCAGTTTCATACTGGGCCTGGGAGGGCGAGAAACAGACATGCTGGTCAGATAGAGAGACAGACACGTTGGTCAGACACAGAGACAGACATGTTGGTCAGACAGAGAGACAGACATGTTGGTCAGACATGTTGGTCAGATAGAGAGACAGACATGTTGGTCAGATAGAGAGACAGACACGTTGGTCAGACACAGAGACAGACATGTTGGTCAGACAGAGAGACAGACATGTTGGTCAGACATGTTGGTCAGATAGAGAGACAGACATGTTGGTCAGATAGAGAGACAGACACGTTGGTCAGACACAAAGACAGACATGTTGGTCAGACAGAGAGACAGACATGTTGGTCAGATAGAGAGACAGACATGTTGGTCAGACAGAGACACAGACACGTTGGTCAGATGGAGAGAGACCGAGACAGGTGGTCTGAGAGACAGACAGGTCGTCAGACAGACAGAAGGAGGGTGCCAGTGTAGTCACCTGAGGATGCTGTCGTCGTGGGCAGCGCTGGGCACAGGGGCATCAGAGGGGCTGACGGGGAGGTCCACATCTGGCTGGCCAGGCTGGGCGTACACAGGCTTGGGTTCTGCTCCCACAGGTAGACAGACAGGGTAGACAGACAGACAGACATGAATACACACGCGTGGGTTGTGGTCCCCCAGGCAGACAGACGGGTACTGACTGGTTTGTGGATGAGAGGGGGCACAACTGCGATGTAGTGGAGGCGTGTCGGACCTGGCAGAGGAGGCATCTGCTTATCGGATGCCTGGTCGCTGGTCATGGAGAGGATGCCATCATCAGAGCTCTTCGCTGGCGTAGACATGGCGCCCTGCTTTGACATACGATCCTCATCTCGACTCCTGTGGCTACACACACGCAGGCACACACACACACACAATTAGTCGTGCACACTGATAGAACAGGATGTGATCATAAGTGACATAGGACTGTGAAAGGCAGGCAGCATAGAAGTTAGTGTGTGTGTTTTGAACGAGCTTCGAACTCTCTGTATAGCAAAGTCAGATCTAGAATTCCATGCTGTACAGTGAAGAGTAAAGTCAATTCTAGAACTCTGAGCTGCATAGTGAAGTCAGTTCTAGAACTCTGAGCTACATAGTGAAGTCAATTCTAGAACTCTGAGCTGCATAGTGAAGTCAATTCTAGAACTCTGCTTCTTAGAACAATGGCGGCATTCCTGCAGGACCATGTGACTGCAGGCTGGCAGGCTGCTGGGGCAGCATTCTGCTTAACCCTGGAATGCCCTCCATCCCTCTTTCTCTCCCAGACACATACAGTCCTGTGACAGATCCCCAGACGGGGCAGCCATGATAGATCAGATGACCCCTCCCCCCATTGTCTACTCCTTGTCTCTGTCGAGGCGACATACAACACTGTCACACAACACACACAGATCACGCTAACTAGCATTAGTCAAGGCTGGGCTGGCTTGCTTAGGCTAGGGGAAGAAGTAGCAGCACAAATGTGTGTGTGTGTATATGTGTGTATGTGAGCCCTAGGCTTACATACACACACCCAGCCCCTGCTGCAGCCCCAGGATGAATAACAACAACACAGTAATCGCCTGGAACAGAGAGAGAAAGAGAGGGAGGGAGAGAGACGGAAAGAAAGAGAGAAACAGAGAAAGAAGGGAAAAGAGAAAAAAAGAGAAGAGAGAGAGAGAGAGAGAGAGAGAGAGAGAGAGAGAGAGAGAGAGAGCTGGCAGCAGTTTATGTCCTAAATCTGTGGAGCTCAGGGTGCAATGGTGCTAAGAGGCCACATTCAAACACACACTGCCCCACAACACACTACATTACACTACCGCAAACACAGGTGGAATTATATCACCCCCCTCTTGCACAACTATTGATATTCCACTTCCATAATACTCCCTAAGCCATCTGCCCACGTCCACCATGACCACACCAAACCAGACCAGGGTAGGGTAGGTTTGGACCTGCAGTATCCCAGCTGGGCCAGGGACTCCCAGGGTTGTCTTTAGGATAAACAACAACACTACTGCTAGATCTACAGTGCTCCTACATAGACCAGCAGCAAATTGAATATGCTATCATGACAAAACTATTAAAAACCATTACTCACAAAGGCCTCTGTCGGCCTGGTGGCTGGGTCAGAAGCAACATGGTGCAACAGAACCGTGATCCCAACAGAACAGTGTGTTCAGATCCCAACAGAACAGAGTAGGTTCAGATCCCAACAGAACAGTGTGTGTTCAGATCCCAGCAGATCAGTGTGTTCAGATCCCAGCAGAACAGAGTGTGTTCAGATTCCAGCAGAACAGAGTAGGTTCAGATCCCAGCAGATCAGTGTGTTCAGATCCCAGCAGAACAGAGTGTGTTCAGATCCCAGCAGAACAGAGTGTGTTCAGATTCCAGCAGAACAGAGTGTGTTCAGATCCCAGCAGAACAGAGTGTGTTCAGATCCCAGCAGAAAAGAGTGTGTTCAGATCCCAGAGAGGGCCTCCAATGAAAACCTAAAAAGATTTTCTGCTAAATGACACTATGCGACACTGTCTCCTGCCAGGGTCTCCTCACCACAGCCAATCAGATGATAAGAACCATCTGTTGTCGGGGTAAATCTCTGTGGGAAGTATGTCAAATCCCCAACTCCATGCCCCCGTCTATGCCCCCCTGTTACCCCCCCCACACACACGCGGCTTGGGTTTATGATAATACTTGGGTAATACTAGCCAATCACCACTTCCTAGGCCTAGTTGCAGTCTGACTAGCTGCCAGAAACTGTATGGAACTTCAAAGATCATTTACAAAGCCTGTTTGTCTACATGGAACCGACTTCAGAGAAAACTTTGAGTATGTACTTGTAAACAACATAACTGTACATCTGAAACCAAAATAGCTTTTGGTATCTCTAGTTGCACAGACACACAAACACACACTATCCCTAACTACAGACTGATGTCCAGATCAGCCAATCCAGTCGGGTCTAGTGGAACTAGGGTGGGAATGGAGTGGGGCTGAGAGGTTGACTGGGGGGTGAGGCTGGGGGTGGGACTTACAGAGGCAGCAGTCTGAAGAGGCGTGGCCCTGCTGGCTTCCTGTTCCAAGACACAACGTCTGGTTACCATGCCATCCACTATGGGATAGACACATCACACTGGCCTATTGACCTATGGTGGCACAGACACAGTCTACTGACCTATAGCATGACAGACACAGTCTACTGACCTATAGCATGACAGACACAGTCTACTGACCTATAGCATCACAGACAAAGTCTACTGACCTATAGCATCACAGACAGTCTACTGACCTATAGCATCACAGACACAGTCTACAGACCTATAGCATGACAGACACAGTCTACTGACCTATAGCATGACAGACACAGTCTACTGACCTATAGCATGACAGACACAGTCTACTGACCTATAGCATGACAGACACAGTCTACTGACCTATAGCATCACAGACACAGTCTACTGACCTATAGCATCACAGACACAGTCTACTGACCTATACCAACACGGATGCAGTCTACTGATTTATAGCAGCCTAGACAGTGGACAGACAGTATGCATCTTCAACATCAGCTAGACAGCAGCATCTCTTCCAGCCTCGGTCTCCATCTAACCTCCCTCTGCATGCAGCACTGTTAAGTTGCCTGCTAGCTGCACATACCACACACACACACACACTTACTGTCGCCTCCAGCTGAGGGGAGAAAGAGAGAGAAAGAGGATGGGAAGAAGAAGTTTGTAGATGTCCAGTTGATGAGCAGTTAAGATGATGTTAGGCCTCCAGGCTACAAGTTGGAGGTGCTGAGTTTAACATGTCTCTCTGACTCTACCTCGAAGCTACCCTTCTCTTCCCCTCTCCCCTCCTCTTCCTCCCTTCCTACTGTTACTGGAGACGTGGATCAATACACTGCCCCAGGCTCGGCCTGACCTCTGACCCCATTGCAGGGCATTCTGGGACTGCGGGGTCAGCTCCAGGAGGACCGTGGCTAATTCATGCTGGGTTCATTAGTCTACTGATCTGTCCCAGTGTGTTTGTGTGTGTCAGGGTGAGTGTGTGTCTGTGAGGGAGTGTGAGTGTGTTAGAGGGTGCGCGTGTGTGTGTGTGTGTGTGTGTGAGAGAGAAGATGTGTGTCCTACCTGCCGTTGCTGATCTGGCGAGGGGAGTGTCTGGAGAGGTCTGAGTGTTCAGACCTGGCAGGTGACCGAGAGCGACTGCCCCGCCCACGATCGTGGGATCGATCGTGGGATCGATTGGAATGGTCTGACGTCAAAGAATGTATTTCTGAAATGTCTGCGGAGACAGTGGAAATCAATGACAATTCATATTTCTCTATTAGGACTGAGCTCACAGTGGGGGCTTCACAAGGCACTCCCACTGAGCGTGCTCAGTGTGGCGTTCCTGCAGGGCCCGCTCATTGTTGTCCTCACCGTCTCTGTCAGAGTTGTTGGCGGAGGGGATGCTGTCGTCCATGTCGGGGATGTTGAGCAGGGTCGCTCGGTCGTCTCTCTGGACCACCATCTTTAACTTGCCCTTTGACCTCTCAATCAGCTTCTTAGCATCGATCAGAGACAGGTTCTCTGTCACAGTGCCGTTAATCTGAGGAGAGAGAGATAGGATCATAATCACATGACTACATGCTTGGGGACTGTATTAGTCTTCAAGGTGGAGTAGGTTTAAGTCTTTACAAGGACCCAAGTCACACACATCTAGTATCTCCTAGTATCTTAGCCATTACTGTGCAGTACTCCATGTGTAGAGGGCTGTGGTGAGACTGGAGTGGGAGAGCAGTGAGCTGGCTGGGAACACTGACAGAGAGACCCCAGTTAATGAGGCTGATCTCTCCGGTCCATTACAGACTGGATGCTCCAGAATAAAGGAAGTGTGGAATGTTTGGTATTCTGGAATCCCTGGCTGGTTCGAGGAATGCTGAGGTCCTGTGACCTCACTTTGCTCCCATGTGAACACACACACACACACACACATAAATAAAGCAGCCTGGCTTTTTCTATCTGAGGACTTCATCTCTCCTTTCATGCACCCTCTACCTGGAGCCCCAAAGCCCCTCCCCCTCTCCTCCTCCCCCACTCCTCCTCCCCCTCTCCTCCTCCCCCTCTCCTCCTCCCCTTCTCCCCTCTCCTCCTCCCCCTCTCCTCCTCCCCCACTCCTCCTCCCCCTCTCCCTCTCCTCCTCCCCCTCTCCTCCTCCCCCTCTCCTCCTCCCCTTCTCCCCTCTCCTCCTCCCCCTCTCCCCTCTCCTCCTCCCCTTCTCCCCTCTCCTCCTCCCCCTCTCCCCTCTCCTCCTCCTCCCCCTCTCCTCCTCCCCCTCTCCCCTCTCCTCCTCCCCCTCTCCCCTCTCCTCCTCCCCCTCTCCCCTCTCCTCCTCCTCCCCCTCTCCCCTCTCCTCCTCCTCCCCCTCTCCCCTCTCCTCCTCCCCCTCTCCCCTCTCCTCCTCCTCCCCTCACCTTCAGCACCACGTCCCCCTCCTGGATGTTGCCATCCCGGGCCGCCAGGCTCTCTGGGGAGATGTCCTTCACAAAGATGTGGCTGGCCAGACGCAGCCCGTACTCTGCTTTAAGGAGCAACGAAAACAACAGAGAGAGTGTGACCCTCCGCACAATGTCCTGTCTGGGAGAGGGTGGGGGAAATATACAGACACACACAGACAGATAGATATAGATCTACATAGATACTGTTAGGTGTGTCTTTGCTGTACCTCTGCCCCCGACATTGTGTTGCCCACCTTCATTCTTGCGAGACTTGACGAGGGTGACCTTGGCGGGCCGGGGCGGGACCGAGGACGTCTGCGAGCGCCTGTCGGAGCGCGGCGACGCGCTCCTCTCCCGGGACGCGCTGCGGTCCCTCTTGCCGCTGCTGCTCCGCTCGCCCCGCCTCCCCGTGCCCCCGCTGGCGCCCCCGTAGCCCCCGCGCCCGCTCCGCTCGTCGTAGCCGTCGTCCTCCTCGCTGTCCTCCTCCTCGTGCTCCGACATGGTCTCCCGGTCGCCCGGCCGCGACACGGGGATCTGCACCTTCCTCTTCCTGCGGATCGTCTGAGGACGGGGAACGGGAAGCGGTGTGAGAAGGGTTGGAGCTCTGACGGGCGCGCTGGCGCCGATGACCAAGTGTGCGTTTGAGAACAACGGTCCCTGTGTCGGGGTCTACTCACGATCTTTGCGTTCTTGCCACTCTTGCGGAGCTGCTGCACAGCGTAGGCATGTTCCACGTTGTCCATGGAGACAGCGTTGACCATGACCACGCGGTCATTCTCCCTAGGGGACAGAACCAAGCCCCGGTCACAAGCCATCCATGGATATTGCAAGGCGTACAGCACATATCAACACCCACACACATACGTGCACACAGCGGAAGGTGTGTGGGCTGTACTTACTGCAGCAGCCCCTCAGCTGGGCCTCCCTTCAGCACGTCAGATATAACGATGGACGTCTCACCACTCTGGAAGTGAGGGTTGTCTCTGCCACCTGAGATAGCGATGCCAAACCCGAACCCTGGAGCCTGCTCACGCACACGCACGCAATTCACAGAAGCATGCATTTATATCAAGCACAGGATGCAATCGTGAGAACATGACAAATAAACATGTGACACCCCTTTAGGTCTGCCTGGGCCTGCACTCCCCCTCTCCCCTCTCCTCCAGACAGTTTTAATAACACACACACACCCCCTGGCCACCTCAAGGTGCTATTAGAGCAGGTCATCGTGTTATTTAAGAGCTCTGTATTACAGGGTTTCACTGGGGCTGGGAGGAGCATCGAAAACAGCAGTAGGATAATAACACAGACCTACAAGAAGCTCGGTTAGTACTGTGTCAATACAGGAGCTTTTAATGACAGAGTTGGACTCCTCTGCTTTGGAGGTGAGACTGTGCTGTCAAGATGGTCTCCCTCTTCTGCCCCCACAGTCCGACAGACCACACTCTAAGATGTCGGCCTGACAGGAAGTGAACAGGAACACTCAGGAAGTGGATGCTGGAAGCTTCCTGACATCTGTGTTCTCGGACCATTGTTCCATTCCTCTACTTCCTGTTCTTACAATCTGCGGCTGGGGGGTGGGGGTGAGAGAAGTGTGTGTGTGTGTGGGGGTGTACTAGGTAGAGAGGAGAAGAGAAGTAAAGGAGAAGTACGAGAGAAGGAGAGGGAGTAGAGAGAGGAGAGAGGGAGGGTGATGGGAGAGGGAAGAGAGGAATAGAGGGTCCTGAGTCTTACCCTGTGTAGGGTCACAGTGTGTTGTTCCCATATGACTGTTTCTTCCATAGCAGCACTCTGAGAAACAGGGAGAGGAGAGAGAGGTCAGTATTGTCAGGTTATTATTAGACATCCATTTAACATCCTCATCATCATTTTCCTAGGGGACCTATCTGTGTGCACCTGTCATTACCCGTGTACTGCATTATCTAAGCTATTATTATTATTATTATGAGTGTGTGTGTGGTGTTGTGGTTCCCTGAGCCAGCTGTATCAAACCCAGTTAACCCTTCACCCCTGGTTTCCACCCTGGTTTCTACGGCAGCCATATGAGGATGTTATTCATGTCCATTATTGGAGCAGCAGCTGTGTGTAAGAGTGTGTGTGTCTCCCTGTCTGCCCCTCCAACTCCAACAGTTGAAGTTCTATTATGTGTGAGGGGACGTGACCCACTTAGCCACAGCCCCCCCCCCTCCCAAACACACACATTCCTGTAGAATGTTTTGTCAGGAGGAGGGTCGTACATTCATACGTCCATTCAGACCCTCATCTCCGTAGAGCAGAACTGGAGCTGGGGGGGGCATGAGAACCATGACCACCAGGGGCCCATGTGACATACTGGCCTTGTCCTTGTACACGTAGGTGGAGGGAGGGAGGGAGGGATTGAGGGAGGGAGGGAGGGAGGGAGGGAGGGAGGGAGGGAGGGAAGGGAGGGGTTGTCCTTGTGGACTGGTGGTGAGGAAGGGGGAGAGGAAAAGGGGGAGGGTGTTAGGAGTGGTAAGAGGGAGGTGAGGACGATAGCAAGGCCAAGCCTGATGTATAGATAGACAGTATGTATAGATAGATATATGTGAGCGAGAGAAAGAGACACAATACCAGCATGGAACAGGACCTATAAAACTATGTCTGATGATCTATTTTTCACACACACACACACTCAGAGCCCAGGTGTTGTAGATACACACACACACGGAAGCTGCAGGGTCCAAATAAAATCTCTTCCCCCGTCTTGGTATGGAGGACAGAGTAGAGTAGAATGTGTGGGGGAGGGAGGGAGGGAGGATAAGACCGGTACATGAAGACAGAGAGAATTCCTTCAAGTAGATGCTTGCTCCAGTGGGATTTTACTTTGGAGGTTTAAGTAATTCATTATCTCAGTCTGAAGTTGCTCTGGTGGTGGGGGAGGCAGCACACACACCAAGTGCTGTAAACACCTGTTAGTCAGGCCAATAAAGCTAAAAGGAACTTAGGATGGAGAACTGACTGAGAGAGAGGGAGAGAGCAGATCATCCGATGGTTACCCGATTGGCCCAGGCAGCAGACAGTGACAGTGTCCCTCTGGTAACAGGTCCAGCTGTCTGGCACACACAGGGATCTGAACCACACTGAGGCTATTAACGCCATCACAGCAGCAGACATTCTAGAAGGTTCCAGTAAAGCCTGGCTTAGGACACCTCAGGGCCAAGACAAACATCCAGAGGAAGAACATAAACAGTGTCTCCCTTTGAGGTGAGAGAACGAGAAAGAGAGAGAGACAGAAAGAGAGTGACAGAAAGAGAGAGAGGGAGTACCAGAGAAGAAAGTGTTCAGGGGAACAATGCTGCTGTTGATGTTGGAGAGGGAGAAAGGGGGACAGAAAGGGAGAGGAGGAAAATATGGAGGGAGAGAAAGAGAGAAAGAAAGAGAGAGAGAGGGAGGAGAGCGACAGAGCGGGAGGAGAATAGATATTTTTACATTCCCATTGAGGCAAGCCTGGTCTGAAGCCAGGCTGAAGTGGTCAAAGAGGACCAGCCCATTGTGTGTGTGTGTGTGTGCGTGCGTGGACAAGCAGTAAAAAGTTAAACGTTAAACGTTTACTGCTTCACCTCATTACTCCTCTACAACAACGGGAAACACAGCTACTATATATAGTATAACCATGATTACTGACCTGCGGTTACTCACTGACCCGATCACACACACAGGGATTGTCAAGGGTGTGTCCCGCATTACTCAGAGAGCAAAGGGCAGTGTCTACGTCGTCAACTGGACAACAGTCAGATCAGGTAACTACAGACCAGAATCTTTCAATCCAATAATTGTGAGAGTGTGTGTGTGTGTGTGTGTTTGAAGCCAGAAGTGGCAGAAGGAGGAGACATGGAGCAGCCTCACAGGAACATGAAGTCCCTGAGAGAGGTGCCGGGCCACAGGAACAGCCCTTCCTATCCAGGGGAGTGATCTGTACTTCCAGAGAAGGGTTGAGTCTGGACATAAGCACTCAGCCTTCTAGCCTGTCACACAGTACACCACCAGGACCGGGCACAGAACGTCTAGTCTACCTAGCAGCCAGTTTGGGAAGCACAATGTCCCATGTGATTATGTGACGATGTCAGATGTCATCATGTGATGATGTCACGATGAACATCTGTAACACCACTAAATACTGAACTTGACAAAATACTACACAACTATACTGTCTTACAGAACTAAATAATACGGATCATACTCCCCTTCCAGTGTGTGAGTGTGTATTTGTGAGTGTGTATTTGTGAGTGTGCATTTGTGAGTGTGTATCTGTGATTGTTTATGTGTGTCTTTAGAGAGGATGCAGCTGTGTTTTGGTCCCTTCTTCCTTTGGGATTCAATCTAAGGACCGTCGGGGTTGCCAAGGTTACGTTTAATACAGAAATGTCACAGGGGATGGTCGCAAAAGGCCTGTCTTTATCTGATAGGATACTGGGACCTGAGACTGTCTCTGGTTGGATGGTGTAGTTGTCTGATAGGCTAAGGCTAATGCTCATCTCCAGTCTGAAATGCTTCAGCAAGCCCATGTATATGAGAGTGTGCCAGTGTTTGGCACTCTCAATAAGAGCTATTAATAGCTGGATTGTCAAGAAGAGCTTAACCGGATCAAACACTGCTCTGCTGCTCCACTGTCCCAGGTCCTGCTAACACCACCAGGATGAGGAGGAGGATGAGGAGGACTGGTCACAGAGGCAGGGAATTGCTGGCCCAGGGAAGTGAAACAGGGAAGTGTTCAGAGTCGTACCCGGCAGGTCTGAAGACAAGCTGTCTCTTTTTGTATGTGGTGTGTATGTGTGTGTGAGCGAGGTGAGGCGAGTGAGTGAGAGAAAGAAAGAGAGAGAGATCATGTCTGTGTGTGTGTTTATTGTGACCGAGAGGAAGATAGCCTTTTATCTAGATGAGTGGAGAGAGAGAGAAAAGAGACAGGAGTAGAGCAGTGAGAGAGCAGGGAAAGGTAAGGAGAGAAGGATGGGAGATGAGGAGATGAGAGGGGAGGTGTGTGGTGGACTGAGGAAACAAACCAACACACTGACACACTATCTCCCAACACACTGTATAGTTATACACACACACCCATCTCTCTGATGTTAACAGTCATGGGGAATAAAATAAAAACCTATAATCCTGCATTTGGATTAAACTGTTAATCTGGAGCATGTTCCCCTCTGAAGGCATCCCTATCTCTCACACACGGAGAGAGTGGGGGGAGGAGAGAGAGATAAAGGGAGAGATTGAGAGGGGGAAGAGAGAGAGAGAGAGAGGAGAGAGAGAGAGAGAGAGAGAGAGAGAGAGAGAGAGAGAGAGAGAGAGAGAGAGAGAGAGAGGAGAGAGAGAGAGAGAGAGAGAGGAGAGAGAGAGAGAGAGAGAGAGAGAGAGAGAGAGAGAGAGAGAGAGAGAGAGAGAGAGAGAGAGAGCGTGTATGTTTGGAGAGAGGGAGACAAACAAGGCTAGCGGGACTGAACTGCAGAACACTAGCCAGTAGGGTGAGCTGTAGGAGGGGTGCCAGGATGCTGCTGCCCTGCAGGACATGGAGCCTCCATACTGGCCCTCACACACACACACCTCCTCCCCCACTCTGCTAGAGGAGTACAGGGGGATAATGTCCGCTGAGCCAGGGGCTGATGTGCAGCTGAGATCCTCAGTGACCCACACACACACACACAATACAGCCCCATCCCAGTCATCCCCACCCTAGCAGCAAAGTCATCCCTGCTCACCCACACTCTAACTGTCCTTAACTACTACAGCCTGCAGAGGCCGAACTTTCCAACAGTCAGGCAACCAGGCAGTATGACAAAACGGGCCGGGAGAGGCTGGTAGAGTCCAGGAGAGACCCAGAAGAGATTGGTAGAGGTCAGGGGAGGTTGATAGAGGTCAGGCGAGGGTGGGAGAGGTTTAGAAAGGTTGGGTCGGTGCAAGGAAAACCAAAAATAGGTTGATAGAGGCCAGGAGAGGCTAGTAGAGGCCGGAGGAGTTTAGTCGAGACCAGGAGAGGCATAACAAGGATGATACACAGACCACAAGCAGCTTCTGGAATAGCCAATCATAAATCAGCAAGCTATCAGCCTCTACACCATTACACCCTCCAGGAATGTACTGATAAGCAGCCATGGCCTCAACCACAGCCTCAACAACCACTCTCTCCTTCCTTCTGTTTGTCTCTTTAGCCATCTCTCTCTCTCTCTGTCTCAAATGAAAAGTTACTCTCAATCGCTTTTTTGTCTCTTTTTCTCACGTTTATGTCTCCCCCCCTCCCTCAGCACCAGGTTCCCGCCCACTCCTACTGCATGTTGGGAATCAATGAGTTACTGTTGTAGTTGCTACACTCCCCCTGGACTTCAGAGGCTATGCACTCTCCTACTCTCTCTGCCTCTTTGCCTCTCTGCCTCTCTGCCTCTCTGCCTCTCTGCCTCTCTGTCTCTCACTCCCCTTCAACCTCCCTTTTACTCTCTCACTATTTTTCCCTCTCTCTCTGTGTGGGAGAAAAGGGGAAAGAGATAGCAGAGTGGGTCTTTTCTGTGGTATCCTGTTTATACAGAACTAAGATCTAATTGTCCTTAATGACCTGTTACACACACAGCTTCCTTTTACTTATTATACACACAAACAAGGCCGTGGTGGAATGCGCTCTGTAAAATTCCACTATTAAGGGATGAGAGAAATGGAAGATCCACTCGACTCCTCTGCTCAGAACAGAAAGCGTGTGAGATTTTATTTAAATTTCAGTCAGACATAGAGGGGGGGGGGTAGAGAAAGGGAGAGCGAGAGAATTGTGGAAGAGAGTCTCCGGGCTGTAATGTTATGATGATGAAGAGAGCTTCTTAAGACCCTCCGTGTGATTCAGATTAGACTAGGGCCAGTGCATCTCCCTCCTTCCTCCCTCCCTCTCTTCCTCCTTCCCTTCTGCCCCCTCACACACAATCTCTCCCCTCTCAGGTCTCCCTTCCAGTGCCCCCGCTCCCTTCCACCCGGTGCCTCTACTCTCCTTCTGCAGCTAGACAGCAGGATCTGCAGCTCTGACAACTGCCATAGTCATCGCTGTATTTACGGCAACCTAACCCCACCAGAACAGGGAGTCAGATGGCTGAGCGGTTAGGGAATCTAGCTATTAGACTCTCTGGATAAGAGTGTCTGCTCAATGTAAATGTAGAACAGAGATAGTACAGGGAAGTGGTGCTGGAGGCTGAACTTCTATCATCATCATGATCATCATGAAGGATCCTCACCCAGTGCACCAGGAGGCCCACCTACAAAGACAGGCCTGTCACAGAGACAGAGATAGAGCTCATCTGCACTACAAAGCCCCCTCAGCAACGACCTCCTTCCCTCCATCTCTGACAATGAAGGGTGCAGAGCCAGACACTAGAGAAAACCAAAACATCAACCCCCTCTCTCTCTCTTCTTCCTTTCTATCTCCCTCTCTCTCTCTCTCTCCTCCTCTCTCTCTCTGTCTCTCTCTCTCTTCAGCCTAATTACATCTCCCTCCATAGCTGATGTTAACAGGAGATGTTTAATCTTCAAAGAAAAACACAAACCATCCAGGGCCAAATGTGAGGCTTTTAATTAACTCAAACTCCCTTCTCTCCCTCTCTATCTCCCTCTCTCTCTCCTCTCTCTCTCACTCTCTCTGTTGCCTCTAAACACCACGCTAGTCAGGCTCTATTTATAGAGCTGTCCTGATACTATAAATTATGTTTTCTTGCTATGCTCTCAGCACAGCATGCATTAGGGAGAAATATATAAAGAGAGAAAGAGAGCAAGAGAACACCAGGCAGGCAATGAGGAATGAGGACAGACTTAAATGCACTGGAGTAGCAGAGCTCATGTGTATCTTTTGATTCTTGGCCGTGTCCACCTCATTACTGCCTTCTCTAACACCAATAGACCTGCTGGAGAAGCCTGGGTACTAATGCTCTGGACCTGCTGGACCTCCTGCTTGTCCCCATCACTCCCTGCAGCCATGGCACAAGCTCTGCTCTGCCATCTCCCTGCTCTTCTTATCCCTTCTCTCACACCAATACTTTCTCTAGGACAGGAAACTAGAAGGACTACCTCTCATTATAATAAGTCGGAGTTGCATATTAACTAGCTAGCAGGTTTCATGTTTAGATAAGATAGCAACATGGTCATCCCCACAAACCTCCATCCTCCTTGGTGTCAGCTGAACGCTCACTGTCGGCCACATCATGTGACCTGGCCCTGGGGAGGGGGGAGCTCTGCAGTGTTCCTTCCTGTTTGTGAGAGCAGCTGGAGGCTGATTGGCTGATAACAACATTCCTTAGCTCTGACTGACACACCCACATGTGGTGATGACGACTGATACTCCTCACAAACCATAATATCCATCCTAGTCACTGTGTTGATTGGTAGCAGAATGACTCTTGTCACATACTGTGCTGACTGTACACACCCTCTGTGATAACATTCTCTGAATGGGACACAGTACTGAGAATATGAATCTATACTCGAAATATGGCTCTTTTGAGAATATGGCTCTTGATTCAGAATGTGGCTCTTTAGAATATGATTCTCTGGTGAGAATATGAGTCACCACTAGAATGTGACTGTCACCACTGGAATGTAATTGGTATGAGAGCAGTCTACCCTTCTAACCTATTCAGGTAGGCGCAGCCATGACCTGCATGGGGGGAAGGCATTGGCATTGCAATATTTGTTTAATAAACATACTATAAAACATGTGTAAGATAAATATATTAGAAACATGAATAGATGGTGGTCTGGTTCAGAGAAGGCTGTGGTAAGAACACAGACAAGACTACTGAGGCTCACTCCAGTCTAGCATCGACAATGAAAACGATTTCATCTGAGATTTATGGCTCACCTAAGTAATAACTCATTCCATAGTCCATTCGGCCATTATCGAGCTGGCACTCAGGTTTACTCTCACTACATCCAGGACACGCAAACACTCTCCCCGTTGCCGCAGTAGCTCGACTGGAAGAACTGACCAAACCTGAATCCTATGTTGAACCAACTGTAGGCCTACACACTCCTGCCCTGTCAATCCACTCCAGGTAGGAAAACTGTGGGTAGCCTACTTCTCCAGAAGTATTTGAAGCAGCTATGTCCACATCTTGATGTAAATATCAAAACTGTCAATTTGACGTAGGACGACGGCGACTCAGCGTCGACAAACACCTGCTAGATTTGCATATGAGCGGACAATGACCGAAGGATTTCGTACAAAACAGACACTTTCAAATAGGCTACAGTGACTGCCTGACGATAACCTGACCTAATTTACTCTGAATCAAGGCCTGTGTGTACAAACACACACTCTGACACACTACAGGGAAATGTGCACCGTAGAGTGACGCAGAACGACGTGAAATAGTTTAGCTTTGCTAGTGAACAACACTGCCACTAGAAAGACAAACACTACTTTACGCGGGCTTCGGAAACAGCAACCGTTACAATGTTTCACCGCATGATTGGTCTCTAATTACTCTGCTTCCCAATAATGACATGGAGAGGAACAACATTGCATTTTGGCAAATTCCCTGTAAGAAAAACCACCCGTTCTAAAGTGGGCTAGATGACCATATCAGCAGGTGTTTTGTCCAAGGGGCACGGGCAAAAATGTCAGAAATTCTATTTCTGCTTTAGGCTAGGTTTCATCCTCTACAGATCAAATAAGTTCTTAATTTTGATTAAGGACACTTCAAGAAGATGCTGAGGTCCCCAACCCTTATAATCTCAACTGCCTGTTCACTATTTAAGAACGTAAATAAAGTTGAGGTAGTCTACACCGCCGATACGTTGACTTGGATATTGATGGAATACTGGCTATGAGATTAGCATGTTGCAGGCTATTATAGCATCCCATAGGTTCTTGTCCAGGTTTGAGTCATGTGTTAATTCACTGATGCACTGGGAGCGATGTACAGCATTCATATTGTTTTCCTGGGTTTATCGGTTGTCTTACCTTGTTAGCTGCAGCCTTTGCCGACATTTTACTCCCTTGTTCCGTTCCAATAGTAACGCACGTTAAATACTTTTATTATCAATTTGACCCAATTGCGGAAAAGTCCTTTTCTTGATTAAGCCCAGCGGCCGCCACGCCGGGCGGTGTTATTTTATTCTTTCCCAGACGACAAGAAACATGTCACGAAAATGTGTGAGAACAGTCCAAAGTTCATCATTTTCCGTCCACTGGAGTTTTCCTTTCAGCTTCACCCCAGATACATTGAAATATGTGAATTGTACTCCGTTTGAAATACCCAAATGTTTATATTTACAGTAAAATGTCTCTTCTAACCAAGTCGAAGGCTAAACTATTAGTAAAAATGTTGGTATATCTTGCTCCGCAAACCAAGCGCAGGAAAACTGCAATGGAAGCTTAGTACGCCTCTGTCCGGCCGCTTCGGCTCTCGCCAAGCAACAATCCTGACATGTCGACAGGAACAGACCATTGCAGTTCAGTAGGGGTGCCGGAACGTTTGTAAAACGGAACAGGGCTTAACTACACGCTTTATAGAACAAATTAAAATGCTTAGGCGCGTTGAAAAAAACACCAGATCTATTTTGTGTAAACATGAACTTGGATACACTTATCAACGTCTCGTACAGCAAATAGATCACATCGTTATGCACAATTTCCCCGGGAAATAAAGAGCTCGCTCTTTCCCTCCCTCTCCCACTGATGTGGTGTGTTCTCCTCCCCAGCCCCCGCTGGGCTGCTGGGTGATGTTGGTTGGTACTTGTGTTGGGTGTAATGCTCTGCGTTGAAGGCCAACGTGCCCTAACTCACAACATCTTGAGCGCTAACTAACTCGAGCTGACACTGTGAGCACACCCTGTAGTTGAAGTTCCCTCGTCCCCATTGACTCAAGAATTAGGGCATTAACCTACTTAATAGTGCAGATGCTTAGTAGTGTAGCTTCTGTCACGATACCCTAGCAATTGCTAGGACTAACGTACTGGGAGTCAGGTGGCTGAGCGGTTAGGGAATCGGGCTAGTAAGGTCGGTGGTTCGATTCCCGGCTGTGCAAAATTACGTTGAGTCCTTGGGCAAGGCACTTCACCCTACTTGCCTCGGGGGAAATGTCCCTGTACTTACTGTAAGTTGCTCTGGATAAGAGCGTCTGCTAAATGACTAAATGTAAATGTACTGTACAACAAACAAACTATACAATGAATAGATTAACCCTGCAGTGAATAGTAACAGGCTTGACGGTGAACCTCCATGACTGTAGGCTGCATCACCTTGCCTATGACTAAGGATTTAAAGGCTCCATCCACCAAACATGGCAGTCTAAAGCCATTATCTGTGCTTTCCTGTAGTTTTGGAATCATAACCAGTTAAACTGTAACTTTAACTGTATTTTATGCAGAATAATTCACATCACAGGAGTCTTGTGGTTTTGGAAGGACTAGTTGTGGCAAATTAGAGCCCACACAGGAAACCACTGGTGCCCCCTGACCACTTCCTGTGGTTTCTCAGCACCACCCAGAGACAGGAAGTTGCTAGTTGCATTGTGTTATGGTGAATGTCTCAGAGCTGGCTCACTCTCAGGGGGCTGAGCCATGTGTGAGTGTGTTGGAGACCTGGCAGCAATGTTGTTGTATCTACACCCTACTATAATGGCTGCCTGATCACCACTGATCATGATCATTAGAGTCTTCTCAGAAAACCGGAAGGTTATATATTTATATTTAGTCATTTAGCAGACGCTCTTATCCAGAGCGACATTCTTTCTGAGGCAAGAAGGGTGAAGTGCCTTGCCCAAGGACACAACGTCATGTGCACCGGCCGGGAATTGAACTGGCAACCTTCAGATTACTAACCCGATGCTGTACCCGCTCAGCCACCTGACTCCCCTTATATGTAAGAAAAACAGACACAATGTTCCCTCCTCTAGCGCAGCCATGACGATTAGGATACCATGTCTCTTACATACCAAAGATTGGCTAAATGAACCCAACAAGCAGGGAACCCTCAAGCGACCCACACGATAGCTGTGCTGTTGTCTGTCAGTCAAGATTACACCATCCTTGTGCTCCATTTCATTGTGTGTTTTTTAATGACGTCATAGGAACGTCAGCATGCATGCCTCTGTAGACAGCTAGTGCTGATGGCACTGAGGCGCCCTGGTTTCCAAACGGCCATTTTGACAAACTAGGTTCTCACATTTACTCTCGCTCTCCCTTTCTTTCCATAATTCTTTCTATCTCTTTCTTACTCCGGTCTGTCCTTGTTTTTTTCTTTTTGCCTGGCACATGCAGGTGGTCATGGAATACAACCCAGCACACAGGACCATGGGTGAAAACCCGGCAGCGTACAGAGACCCGGGAGATTACGATAATCTTCATCATTTAAACCCCTCTTTCTCTAAACCACTCAAATCATTAAACAAGCTAACAACATCATAAAGTATCGTCATGAAAGCTAGTCCTAGGTTTGGTGCCCCCTTGGTGCTGAGAGAACGTAGGAGCATACGTACTAGTATGGAGGCCAGCCGATCGCTCCGTCTGAAGCGCAGGTTCCTGTCTGGATCCACCAGGGAGGAAATCAGGATGTTCAGCATTCTCTCCGTGTTTCACGGCGTTCCTAACACACTAATAATGAACTTGCTTTCGGCACCGAGCCCAATCACCTGGATGATGGGTCACCGAGGAGAGTCCCAGAGATGACAAACTTACGGATGCAGCTCGTACCTTTTCTAACCCTGCTCCTGCTGTAACCCTGCTGCTGTAACCGTGCTCCTGCTCTAACCGTGCTCCTGCTGTAACCCTGCTGCTGTAACCGTGCTCCTGCTGTAACCCTGCTCCTGCTCTAACCCTGCTCCTCTCCTGTGCTTTAGCTAGCAGTGATGCTCTGCAGGAAGGGGAGAGAAGAGACGTTGGTGACACTCCAACGTGATCAAAGTCTACTTTGTCCTGCATGGCTGCTCTCTCCCCCCCAATACACACACACATACACATACACATACACACTCACACACCAGAGAAGCTGAACGACTCGAGAGCTCAGGTGTTCTCATGGAAGAGCAGGCACAAAAACACCACTCCACCACAAAACACGCTGGAAGGAAGACACACATACACGCACGCACACACACACACTCGCTCACTCACTCCCTCACACACTCCCTCACACACACACATACACACACACACACACAGGCCTGTGTGAGGAACGCTTCAGAGGACTCCTCCAGTGTCCCCCAAGCAAAGAACGCTAATGGACAGTGAAACAACATGAACCATACAACCTGTACACCATTGCCGACAGACACACATAGACAGATACACACACTCTGCACACACACACTCACACACATTTTGCACATCCACATACTGCATGTGTGGCTGTTCAAACAACACATACATGTTAGAGGCCTGAGTCTGCAGTTCCAGTATCTCTCTGAGAAGACAACCACTGTTTACATATTCACATTTCTGCCTTTGAAGTTCTACAGCAGAACATGCCAATGAGGCTAACACAGGCCTCTATGTGGACAGAACTTGTCAGAACAGGGCTGTTACCTGAGGAGGTCAGAGGTCATCTTCTACAGTAACTGATCAATTAAACAGGCAGAGAGAATGAACAGTTCATCTCTCACAGACAGAGAGAAAAATAAGTGAGACCTTACAGCTAAAAAGAAAATGAAAGAGAAAAGATAGTGTCAACAACGAGAGTCATACATTGAGAGAGTGATAGACTTCTGTGAGCCTCACTGTGAATGACAGGAAGTGAGGTGTCTGTTTCCCTGGCAATCTGCATCTGGCCTGCGTTAGTGGCTGATCGGCTCTGTGATCCTCCCTGGTCATGTTGACTCTGGGCATTCCTGCGCTAGGGTCCACAAGACCTGGGGCTCTGTTTCTACTGGCTAACCAGAACCTGCTGCAGGTCAGAGGTCAGGGGTCAGGGAATCCTCCCCACCACCCAGCCTTATTTACTTATTCATGAGATGTTTATTTACCCACGGAGGTGGACTATAGCTCAAGAGAACATGGAAGACTACTGCATAGCAATCACTGGGGCTAGAAACTAGGAGACAGCTAGCACTGCGGTTGGGAACTACTAGACAGCTAACACCAAAACTAGGAGACAGTTAGCACTGAGGGTAGGAGACAGCTAGTATTGGGAATAGGAACCAGGCGACAGGAACTGTAACCTCTACCACAGCAAAGTACATTTATGAGCAGTTTCCCAGAAACAGATTGGTCTTGGTCTAGCCCTAGTCCTGGTTCTGGTTCTGGTTCTAGTTCTAGTTGTAATTTATTAATTGTAATCCTCCTCCTAGTCCTAATCCTGTCCCTTGTCCTAATTTTAGTTCTGTTCCTCCTCCCTTTTCTATCCCAAATCTTTGTGCTAAGCCCAGTGATCATCCTGTAGAGCAAGTCCTGGTCCTAGCTCAAATTCTAGTTCTACAGTCATCCTAATGATAGTCCTAGTCCTAGATAAAAAACAACTGATATAGAGTCTGTGTCCAGGAAACGAGTTCTAGGGAACTTACCAAGATAAACATGATAAATGACTCAATGTAATAAACAGGTACAGCTTGTAGGGAAGGAAACAGAAACGTGTCATTTAAAATGGAGGGTTGAGGACATTTCTTCCAGTACTGTAACTGCCCCCCCCCCACACACACACAAGGAGGGAATGTCCTGCTTTCCTGCCATTCAGCCAAGATAAAGGAAGGTGTTATTAGAGGGGCGTTCATTGAGAACAGTAAGCAAACATGAGAACTGGAGGAGGAGGTGAGATTGGGCTAACATAGCAGAGGTCTCTTCCCCAGTACCTGCTCTCTGTACCAGGAGGGGAGAGAGAAAAGTAAAGGAGTGGGGTTGGGTGGAGAGAAGTAGAGAGAGAAAGAGGGTGATAGAGAGACATTGAGAAAGGGCACTACACCTTGTACACTGCAGAGGCCAGGGTTGGTTTCCAGAGGTAGGTTGGGAAACATGGATACTGTACTGAAGTGGGACCTCCTTTTGACCTCCTATCATGGCTGCTATCAGGCTAAACAAACACTATCTGGCCAGCACAGGGATCATTGGATGGACTGAGACTGATAGAGAGATAGAGAGTGAGAGAGAGAGAGACAAGAAAAAAAGACAAAGAATGGCTTGCAGAAAGAATGTAGCCTACAGTGGAAGTAGTGTGTTTGAATCTGTTATCAGTTTCTCTCCAGTGCCTTTGGATTCCTCACTACTACAGCCCCAGTGCAATGACCCATGACTGTTAATGACTAGCCCAGTCAGGTACCATTTCAAAAAAAAATCTACAGGATCACCAGCATGTTGACATCAACGTATTGCACTGGAAAGCTCAAGGTGTGATTTCTCATCTATTTTAGGTACAGTAGTAGGAGAAACAGACAGTGTTTCACTACCAGAGCATGTTTTGATAATATGACTACCTGACAGACTGAAGACTAACACAGCTCTACCAGTGAGACGATATGACTACCTGACAGACTGAAGACTAACACAGCTCTACCAGTGAGACGATATGACTACCTGACAGACTGAAGACTAACACAGCTCTACCAGTGAGACGATATGACTACCTGACAGACTGCAGACTAACACAGCTCTACCAGTGAGCTCATTCCAGTGTTTCCTCCAGGGTCAGCCGCCCTGATTCAGGTCTTGGTGACGTCAGTGCCATTGTTGCACCCCACAATCACATGAGGACCACTCTGAGACTGGAAGACATAGGTCAAATCTACATAAGGAACAATGTAACCTTTACCCTCATTGTTGGAGTATTTTAAGACTTCAATGGAACTACATGCAACGATTTCTTGTTGGTGTTTTATTTGTATGAAGACAGCGTAATGAGTGTTTGTCTATTCTGCACGCTCTCTCTCCGATGAAACATACAAAAACTTCACTACAGCCCATAATCCTTCTCCACACCACAGTTGTCATGCAGTGCTGTGTCAGCAGACATCCTGTCTGGGTTAGCGGAGCAGGAATCCACCTCTGAAGCTCCTCCTACTGGAGGAGACGTTTACATCCTGCTGCTTCCTGGAGCGTCGCCTTGGTAACACAGTATTGGAGAGTTTCACCCCGATAACTAGTATGTACGTTCGGAGTGTGTGTAGTAAGATAATCTAAGCAGTAGACAACATTGTGTGCATTTGCCACAGCCTGCAGCATCCAAACAGTCAGAAGAGGATCAAAACATCTACGGCTGGACTACAGTGATGTCCCCTGAGGTCTGGGGCCCCGGGCCCCTCTCACACAGACACAAAGCACACACACACATGGACACATGCACACATGCACACACACAGACACACACAGACAGACACACAGACACACACACACATCTCAGAACAGTTTGCTGGAGGAGGCCAGCTGAGATCTGCAGTGACCACGTGTGGCTCTGATTCTACTCTGATTCTTCTATATCTTAGCTGGATCATGTGCTGTCTGCATCACCACATGGTGAATGACAGGGCACATCATACACTAATCCGACCACACACACAAACACACACGCACAAATGCCACACACAGCTCTGTGTAACAGCTGCCACTGGAGCCCCATGGTGTAGACAGGTAAACGCAGGCAGGACTCTGACCCCTGACCCATAATTGCCGTGTAATTGAACAGTGGCGGTGAAAGATTTACACGTCTGTAACACACCGATGTCACACTGCCATGCTCTGGAAAACCAATTAGCATGTTCAGTCACCTAGGATTGACTCTTCTGTGTGCGTGTGTGCGTGTAGTGTGTGTGTGTGTGTGTGTGAGTCCTCATGTATGTTTGTGTGTAGTGTTTGCTCCGACCATCGGGCTCTGCTGTAGTAAATACAACCTCCACTTCTGTCTAGGGCTGCCAGAACTCCTTACCTCGTTTAAACAGGAGAGAAGGGAGGGGAGAGGGGAGGGGAGGGGGGAGGGGAGGGGAGGGGGAGGGGAGGGGAGGGGAGGGGAGGGGAGGGGAGGGGAGAGGGGAGGGGAGAGGGGAGGGGAGAGGGGAGGGGGGCAGGGAGAAGAGAGGGGAGGGGAGAGGGGCAGGGGGGCAGGGAGAAGAGAGGGGAGAAGAGAGGGGCAGGGGGGCAGGGAGAAGAGAGGGGGAGGGATGGTGAGAGGGACGGGTAAGACTGAAGGGAGAGGGGGAGAAGCCGTGAAATAGACAAGGTCACACGGTGAGACAAGAGGGCTCTGTCGCTGTATCTCTCTCGCTTTATCTCTCTCGCTGTATCTCTCTTGCTGTCTCTCTCGCTGTGTCTCTCTTGCTGTCTCTCTCGCTGTGTCTCTGTTGCTGTCTCTCTCACTGTGTCTCTATTGCTGTCTCTCTCGCTGTGTCTCTCTTGCTGTGTCTCTCTTGCTGTCTCTCTCTCTATACCTCTCACTGTGTCTGTCGCTTTGTACCTTTTTGTCATCTCCTCTCCCCCCTCTCTCTCACTCTGAGTGTTTTCTGAGGTCATGAGCAGTACAGATCAATATGTGCGGCCCATCACCCACCACCATCCTAACTAACCCACCTGGACAGTAGATCCATGCATACAAAGTCACACAGGGCAGTAGCAATAACTCAGGGTCACACAACAAGTATAAAAACACAAGGTTTCAAATGTAACACTTTGACAATACAGTTGTTTCTTATCTATCTGTTTTTCCTCTCACTTCTCCCCCTATTTCTCTCCCTCTCTCTTTCTCTCGTCCCTCCAGTCTCCCTCTCTTGCTGTGAGCTCATGGTACTGCCTGGCACAGCTGCATTCCTTCATCATGAGCAGATGAGAGGAGAAGAGAATAAAAGAAAAGAGAGGAGCAGAGAAGAGAGGAGAAAGGAGGAGAGAAGAGAGGAGAAAAGAAGGAAGAGACAAGAAGAAAAGAGAGGAGGAGAGGACCGGACAACTCTGGAACACTAACAGGTCTTTATTTGACAAGGAAATGAACTTAACTCTGTCAACTAAATTGAGTTAGGCCTGGTTAGCTGTAAGAGGTCCCAATAGTAGCTGTGTCTGTGAGAGGCGATGGGAAGTAAATATGATTTAGTGGTGCAGGGCTGTAGGGGGGAGAAGGGGGAGGGTAATGTGATAGACAGTTCAGTCCTATATTAACATGCTGATGGTGTGACAGGGGAGAGGCCTGATTAAAACTTTGCTGATGTGGAAATGCACTGTCAGCACAAACACTATGAGCACACACACACACGCACCATACACACACACACACCCAGATCACATCTGCAGTACAGAACAGTCCTCTCTCGTTGTCTCTCTCTCTTTCTCTCCATGTTTCTCTTTCTGGGCCACAGAGCATGTTCAGAGATGTTCAGTCGTGTGCAGTGTGTTCATCTCTGCTGCCTGTTCACCTGTTCACTAGCTCTTCATATATGGAGGGCTGGGGGGGGGGGGCCAGGAGGCAGGGAACAGGGAACAGGGAGCAGGGAGCAGGGAGCAGGGAGCAGGGAGCAGGGAGCAGGGAACAGGAAGGGAAGGATGGATGGAGAGCTGGAGGCAGGGAAATAGAAGAAAAGAGAGAGGGAGAGAGCCCGCGAGGCAAGGTGCATGCTGGGAAGAGACGGGACCCGGCCTGCTGACTAATCCCCAGGACGAGCAGTGCCAGGCCTGGGCCTCGTCAGCCCGTCTCTCACACGGACCCCGGCGCTCCGCGCCAGCCGCTAATGCCCCAAACAACAGAGCCTAATGCATGCGATTAGCGACTGCTGTTTTAGCACATTTGTCGCCTGAAAAGAGAGAAAGGACCTCGGGGCTGTCCTGGGTGCTGCCTGACTGTAAGGACCAGTCTGGTGAACTCAGCAGAAAAGGAGCTTCCCTCAAAGCCAGCATAAGCCCCCCCCCTCCACACACACACACACACACACACGCACACACACACCCTGAGGGGGGCTACTGGACTAGTGCACTATAGGGCTGGTGGGTGTAGGTGAGGGGAGCAGCTGGACTAGTGGGCTGTGAGATGGGCTGGAGGGCAGTAGCATGAGTTTTGGGAGGTTAGTGGTCTAAAGAGGTTTTCCTGGGGAGTTTAGTGTGTCAGTGTCTGTGTGTTTTGTGTGTGTGTGGGTGTGGTGTGTGTGTCATGTTTTAAAAAGCAATGTCAGTAAGGCGTGTTCAGATTGTGGTAAGGAGTGATGAAATAGCTGACTAATCATCATGCAGGAATGATGAACAAAACAGCCTGTTTTTCCCACTGAGACAGTATCCTCTTGACTGACTACTCCCTCTTTCCTCTCTCCCTCCCTCTCTTTCTTCTTTCTTTCTTTCTTTCTTTCTCTCTCTTTCTGTCTGTCTGTAACTCACTCTTTTCCCCTCCCTCTCTCACAGACAGGAGAAGCCCATGGGAGACAGGATGGTCTTACGCATTGTAAAACATGACAATTTTGTGGAATTGTTTACAGTTCAGACAGAAATGAGTTCTGGTGTATCTGAGGTTCCTTCCTGTCCCAGAACTGAAATAAGTTGGGAGGAGGGAGCTGGTGTGTATCCTGAACATAGACAGCCTTGGAACCTTCTGGAACACAGGTACTCAGGACAAGTACAGGGAGAGATATTGGCTTAAGGGTGAGCCAAGGGTTGTATACAACACACACTAACACACCCACAAACATACACACACACTCGCACACTCCCTACAGGCTGCTGTCATCCAGTTACTCACTGCCTAAATTTGCTGCTACAGCAGTCCTGCAGGGGCAAGGGGCCGGGGTTATACTGTCTCACACACACACACACACACACACTAACATGCATGGAACCAATGCACTCTGCAGGACAATGACATTCTACACTGTCTGAGTCACACAAAGTTAAACCGGGTGGAAGAAAGAGAGAGAGAGAGAGAGAGAGAGAGAGAGAGAGAGAGAGAGAGAGAGAGAGAGAGAAAAGATAGGGAAGGAATAGAGAGGGAGGATAGCTAGATGGACAGAAGGTTTTAGTGGTACAGGTGGTGGATATATAGAGGGTAGATGGTGTGCAGATGTTCTTCTCCCTTTCTCCTACAGCTCAGGCTAATCCTGCTCTCATACAAAGACAGATTCTACAGAAGATTACACACTTAGTCTGAATCTGCTCCACTCTCCAGCCACATGGCCACTGCCTGACTCAATGGAGGTTGTGTGTGTGTGTGTGTGTGATTTGAAACAGGACTACATCTTTATGTAAATGCACTTCTTTTCATTAACATTTCTGTGTTTTGTCAAAACACAATACCCTTTAGGTATAAACTCAAACTCCCAACTCTCTTTCTTCCGACAACATCAATTAAACATTTCTGCATGTACTCAGATTTCAATTATGCATTTTCTTTACAGAATCAACTTGAGTACAGATGGAAGCTTGGGAAAGTTGCCGCAAACTTTTAACAACACTCAACAAAGCTGTTGAGCACCGTGACCTCTCTCCCCTACAACCTGGCTTTGTGTGCCTTAGCTCACCCCAAGTGTGTGTGTTGCGTGTCGAGCCAGAATGAGAGCAGAGCCAACTGGTGTTGACGTCCAGGCTGGCAGCCATGGTCATTCAGTTGACACCAGCGCTGATAGGACGGATGTTGTGTGTGTGGGGTGTGAGTGGGACTCTGGCGTTGATAGGAACCATGCTATCGATTTAAACAGCAGCACAGCTACATTTAGAGACACACCGCATTCTGATTGGGTCACAGACGCCTCTCTGGCCAGCCTGCAGCCAATTAGAATTCAGGGATGGTCAAAGCTATAAAACAGTGATATTACACCCCACCATGCCTCCACCCCCTCATACATTCCTAGGATCTGCACAAACCCCTCCCTTAATTCCAGTGGACTATGAAGAATGCAGAGGGGAGAGGAGGAGGGAAAGGAGGAGGACAAGGAGGAGGAGGATGGAGAGGAGGCCAAACAAAAGAAGATGAAGGAAATGAACATGAAGGCCCCAGGTCAGAGCACCTGGCAGAGCTGTCTCTCTCTCCCTCTCTCTCTCTCTCTCTCTCTCTCTTCTCTCTCTCTCTCTCTCTCTCTCTCATCTCTCTCTCTCTCTCTCTCTCTCTTTCTCTCTCTCGCACACACACACATGCACTCACAAGCCGGACATCTGTGTAGACATGAGGCAGGCTGTCAGTTTGAACTCTCCAGTGAGTCAGTCAGGATCACAAGGAGAGCATCTTCTTAAGAAGCAGATCACACACGCAAACACATGCACACTAACCTAACCCTCCTGTCTGGAGGTTAGTTTCCCATCACGGGTCTAATCCCTGCAACACACAGGAAAGTCAGACTGACCTCTTACAGTACGAGAGTGGGAGAGATAGAGGGAGATAGAAAGAGAGAGAGAGAGAAAGAGAGAGAGAGAGAGAGAGAGAGAGAGAGAGAGAGAGAGAGAGAGTGAGAGGGGGGGAAAATATCAAAGTTGGGGATCAGGTGATGAAGAGAGAGGGAAAAAATGGAAAATAATGAGTAAAACAAAGAGAGGATCAAAGAGAGAGAGAGGGCGGCAGAGAGGGGAGAGAGAGAGAGAGAGGGCGGCCAGAGAGGGAGAGAGAGAGAGTGGGCGGCAGAGAGGGAGAGAGAGAGAGAGGCAGCAGAGAGGGCAGCAGAGAGGAGAGAGGCAGCAGAGAGGGAGAGAGAGAGAGAGGGCAGCAGAGAGGGAGGGCTAAAAATGAGAGTAAAATAAGGAGCCAACATGAGGTTACTGATGTACAACTGTATGTAGCCCTCATCCTCTCATCCAATCCTTCTCATTGCCTCCCCTCCATTCTGCACGCAAATCTATTCCTCCTTGATCTTGCTTATTTATGGGTAAACATTAGGCAGGAGCTGTCAGGGGACATGGTGACTCTCTCTGTCCTCTCTTTCCCTCACACACACACTGTTATTATGGGATGCAGGAGTGTTGACAAGGAAGATTCCGATGCATACCGACACGGTGTGTGAGTTCCTGACTCTGATGTTGTGACCCGTCACCCTCCAGGAAAGAATCCAACACGACAACGTCTCACAGTTTGCAGTGTCATGGCAACAGTGCCCGTGACATCACTGGTGGTCAACCTGTGAGATGTTTCATATTCACCAATCACAGGCCATCTTTGTAAAGCACCTCACCTGAGAGAGAGAGAGGGTTCCTCCAGAGAAAACTTACAACTTCACCCTCCCTCTCGCCCCCTCTCTCCTCTCCCCCCCCCCCCCCACCCTCCCCCTGAGAGCTGTGCTCCTTTATTAAAAGTAAACACCGCAGGAGAGGAGAGCGGGAATGTAGCCGTGCTCCGGAAGGACACTAATCCCTCCATTCTTCAGCCAGGAGAAAGCAGGAGAGAGCAGGAGAGACCAGTGAGAGAGTCAGGAGAAAGCAGGTCACACACCCAAAGTGCAAGCACAAGACAGAGAAATCATCTAACTCTTCACTTCCATTCATCTCCCTCTCTTCTTCTCCAACACACTTTGCCCTCTCATTTCTTCTACCATGAGCTAACAGAAATGATGATCACCTCTCTTTTCTCCTCCTCACTCTTCTACTCCCTAACTCTCTCCTCCCCTACTCCTCCCTCTCTCTTCTCTTCTCCTCCCTCTCTCGTTTCACTAGTCGACCTGGCAGACAGATCCCCTGTGGCACTTGCTGGAACGTCAATTTCAGTAATTAATTCTCCTGGCATCTGGTGTGCCCTGGCACTTACACGCCAAGCCTCACCACGGAAGAAAGGAGAGGGTAGAAAAGGAGGATGCCGGAAGGGGAGAAGAGTAGTGGAGAGATAAGGGGAGAGAGGTGTTGAGGGATACGGAGAGGAGAGGAGGGGAGAAGAACACGAGATGAAATGAGAGGAGAGTAAAAAGGAGAGACAAGGAGAGTGCCGCACTCTCTAGTTTTCTGATTCTCATTAACAGTTCAATTGAGCCCTTCCTTGCTGCTTTACACAACAAAGCAGCTGTCCTGGATGGAAAGAGCCAGGTGCTGAACACCACGGCTGGACACACAGCTGCTCTGCTCTGAAGCTGACAGAGGGAACACTCAACTCTGCTGACAGCAAAGTCCTTTTCTAAAGTAGTGAAAATACTGCCCTCTGCAGGACTGTACCCAGGTTATATGACCATTTCATTGGCTCGCTACAGATTCTGTACCTTCTCACTCTGACATTGGCCCACTAGTGGCAGTGCAGGGTATTGTACCACAGCACAATATACGGTAGAGGAAAAGATCAACTGATCTTCAAGTCTGTGTTAGCAACTTAGTTAGATAGTTAGTTCATTGTTGATCACATATGGATGCTAACCATTTTCTAACTAGAGTATAAGTGTGTGATATAATTCTGCTTCCTGTGAGCATCAGAGATGAGGATGTGCTTCCTGTGGGACGACAGCCAAAGTGGCATGTCATCCACACAGTAAGGAGCACAGAGAGGAAGCCAAGCTAGCCAGTCACCCCTGACAGCAAACACAGGAAGTGACTAGCAGTGGTGGAACAGGAGTGTGTGTGTGTGTGTATGTCAGACAAAGATGAGAGTGAGAGAGAGAGAGAGAGAGAGAGAGAGAGAGAGAGGGAAGAGAGAGAGAGAGAGAGATGAGAGAGAGAGAGAGAGAGAGAGAGAGAGAGAGAGAGAGAGAAGGGAGAGAGATAAAGAGACACACAGAAAGATCTCTCTAAGTCATGTCAAAAGTGCCCAATCAAGATATGCCAGATTGGTTGACATAGAACCCTAACATGTTAGATCATTACATATAATCGATAGACTAAGATGTTTGACCTGTAACCTGACCTTTCAGAGCTGACCCAAGGGGTCACCTTGCTGCATTCTGATTGAGGTCAATCTAATGACTTAGCACTCTAAAGACAGGAGGATCGAGGCAAAAACGTTCTCTCCTCTCCACAG
>NC_061078.1:7504862-7525003 GCF_021917145.1 Hypomesus transpacificus | reverse complement strand
CACAGGCCCTTTTCCGTCAGTAATGATGTCGAGCTGAGGGGTCATGCTGTTTGTAGAGAACATCCCATAGCAGGTAGGCTGCATCCTGAAATAGCTATTCTGATCCTCACATTACAACCCTGCCACCCGCTGCCACAGGGAACAAACAAACACTCACAAACACGCACACACACACACAAACACACAAACACACACACATCTGAGCACAGGGGCCTGTGTACCCGTCCCCTCTCATTTCATTTTCGTCCTTTCAGTCCTGTTTTTCCTTTCCTGAGAGGAGAGGAGAAGCCAGAGGGGAAATTGAGAGCCAAGAGCCAAACAACACACACACAAACACACAAACACACAAACACACGCACAGACACACACACGCATGCACACACACTAAAACACACACACCAGAGCTAACCGTCAGGATGCGAGGAGTGTTCTCTCTGGAGGGGAGGGAGGTGGACGCGGCCTCCTCCTCTGGTTGTCATGGAGATGGGGCTACAGCAGTGATCTGCATATACATACGCAGTTAATGTACATCTGCATGTACATTCACATCTTCACCCCTCCACCCATCTAGGCTCCCTCCCTCCCTCCCTCCCTCCCTCCCTCCCTCCCTCCCTCCCCTCCCTCCCTCCCTCCCTGCTCTGTCCTCCAGTAGTAAAGAAACCATGACTGGGGCTCACTTAAAAAGAGCATTACTGACGAGGTCCTTGGAGAGGGGTGGCGGGGCGCTGGGCGATGTGGCGGTAGAGGGGGGAGGAGCTAGATCGAGGAGGGGACAAAGGAGGTAGGGAGAGATGGAGGAGGTCTATATTCACAATGAGGTGCGAAGGGAAGCTCCTCTGAGGCCTGAGATGAATGATAATGCTTGATATGACATGACCCCCTGTCTCTTTACCTTCGTCTTTCTCTTACTCTATCCACCCTCTCTCTCTCTCTCTCTCTCTCTCTCTCTCTCTGTCTCTCTCTCTCTCTCTCTCTCTCTCTCTTCATCTCCCTGAATTTGGCATGTCCTCCACCTCCTCCTGTAAGGAAACACTGATTCTGGGAGGCTTGTCTGAGGTAAACATCTAACACGCTGCTTCCCCCTCCCTCCCTGTTTCTATCTGTGGATCCCCATCTCCCCCCTATCTCTATCTCTCTCTCTCTTTCTCAACACCCAACACCCTGTGCTGTAAACGGTGTTGTCATGGAAACAGGGAGAAAAAGACTGAAATCCTGGCATTGAGAATCCATCCGGTTGGACATGGCTGTCACGGCTACAGTCACTCACACACACACACACACACGCGCGCACACACACACGCGCGCACACACACACAGCCATGTAGCTCAACACCAAGACTCCCATTGCGTTGGTTCCCAGCTCCATCTCTATCTCCAGCAACATGCTGAGGCTCCTCATCACTGCTGAGAACATCCATCCAGCTAGACGGACCAATCACAGGCAGTCACCCTCGCAGCCTAGCAACAGCCTCTCAGAGGAGGGGTATATCATGTAGCTACGACCCTGGTGATACCCACTCACATACACTCACACACAAACACACACATTGACAAACAGGGTCAGTCACTACACTTTGATCAATACAATTAATTCTAGCGGTGTTTTGTACTAAATGGTTTAGCTGGGAGACAGCAAACTCAAGTTGATCAGCACACACACACACACACATGCACTCACTTCCACAACCAGACACACAAACACACTCGATCAACCCTGTCCAGTTCAATCTCTCCAGGCTCTGTTAGGTGGGGGTGTGCTCACAGCTCTCATAAAAACTCCAGTACCACAAAACCCCTCCCCTACCCATTACTCCTCTCTCTCTCTCTCTCTCTCTCTCTCTCTCTCTCTCTCTCTCTCTCTCTCTCTCTCTCTCTCTCTCTCTCTCTCTCTCTCTCTCTCTTTCTCTATCTGTAATAATCCTCTTCCCTAACCTCTCACCTCATTTCCTCTCCTCATACTTCTATCTTTCCCTTCTCTCTGTACCACTCTCCTCAACCTCTCCACTCCTACACTTCTCCATCTTCCTCCCAAATCCCATCCCAGAGTGAGAACTGCTGACCTGCAGACTAATGTGACCAATCAATACTGTCCAGAGGACATACTCATATAGACACACACATGCACACGCCACTCACATTACATACTAAGACTGACTTCCCATCATATGAATATGTGCATGTCTCTAAAGCATCATTGAGAGGGAAGAGACGAGAAGAGGGGAAGGAGGAAGGGAGGAGAGAGAGAAGGGGAGGAGAGGGAGTACGAGGGGGAAAGTGAGAAGAAATGGAGGTCAGATAGAAGAGGAGGGAGGGAAGGACAGAGATCTAGAGAGAGAGAGAGAGAGAGAGAGAGAGAGAGAGAGAGAGAGAGAGAGAGAGAGAGAGAGAGATGATCAAGGACAATTATTAGCATGGCTGGGTCATGTTCTTCACCCCTTGTGTCTCTCCATCTAGGCCGAATTAAAGAAAACCACATACACACACACATGCATGCACACACACGCATACACACTGACACGCTAAACAAAGTCAAGTGAATGAGTTTCAACAATGCTATAATGATTTTAGCATGAGTGTGTGTGCATGCAGGACTCCTACCCAGCAGCCAAGGCACCTGACTGTTGCACAGCTGGGCCTCTGACACGACAGAATCACACACAGACACACATACAGAGAGACTAGTCTAGCTGGATGTTTTGAACCGTTGAGTTGGTTAATGGGACTGATGGTGTTGGAGAATCAGCTTAGGCTGAAATTTTCTCACCTAAGCTGGGTCTTACACCTGCACACCTACACACAAACACACCAACACACCAACACACAAACACACAAACAGACACGTACACACACACAGACACACACACACAGACACACACAGTTTTCCTCAGGTGAGATGGATATGAATGACTTGGTATTGTAGATCATTTTATAGCGTGCTCCAGTAGAGAGACTGTGAGTTATCACTGGGTCTGAATTCATTTGTGTGTGCATATGTGTGTGTGTGTGCGTATGTGTGTGTGTGTATGTGTGATCTAGTTATCTATTCCAGCACTCTGCACCCACCCCCTGCTGACTTACCCTCCACTCATCCCTCTCATTCATCACCTGTTTCTTTAATCCATCACTCAACTCTTTCCTCTCCCTTTCCTTTTTTTTTAAAATGTTCTCTATCTCTCTCTCTCTCTCTCTCTCTCTCTCTCTCTCTCTCTCTCTCTCTCTCTCTCTCTCTCTTTCTCTCTCTTTATCTCACGCCCTTTCACACCCCTCTCACGCTTTCTTTCTCTTCCTCTCTCATTTGCTCTCAATCTTTTATCACTATTTTTTTTCTCCTCCAGTCACACTGTCCTTGGTCTCATCCAACTCCCCGCCTCTACCTTCCCCAGCCTCTCTACCTCCTTACAGCCTCTCTACCTTCCCCAGCCTCTCTACCTCCTTACAGCCTCTCTACCTTCCCCAGCCTCTCTACCTCCTTACAGCCTCTCTACCTTCCCCAGCCTCTCTACCTCCTTACAGCCTCTCTACCTTCCCCAGCCTCTCTACCTCCTTACAGCCTCTCTACCTTCCCCAGCCTCTCTACCTCCTTACAGCCTCTCTACCTTCCCCAGCCTCTCTACCTCCTTACAGCCTCTCTACCTTCCCCAGCCTCTCTACCTCCTTACAGCCTCTCTACCTTCCCCAGCCTCTCTACCTCCTTACAGCCTCTCTACCTACCCCAGATTCTCTCACTCCCTTCCACAAGCTCTATCCCTCCCCCAGTCTCTAGCCGTTCCGCAGCCACTCCCTCCCTCAGCATCTCTCTCCCCCAGCCTCTCTCTATCTCCCTCCCCCAACGGCTCCCTCATCCAGCCTCATCCTCCATCTAGCCTCTCCCTCCTGCAGCCTCTCTGTCACCAGTCTCTGTGTTTGGTTCAGTCATCCTCCTGTCTTGTCACATTCTCGTCTCACACTGAACCCCCCCCCCCCCTCCTCCTCCCCTTCTGTCTTCCTTCCTCTCCCCTCCCCCTCCTCCCCCCCACTGCTCCTTCCCCTCCCCTTCCCCTCCTCCTTCCCACTGCTCCCCTCCCTCCTCTCTCCTCCTTCTCCCGCACTTCCTTCTCCTCCCCACTCCCTCCCACCCTTCCATTTCTCCTTCAACATTTACAGAAAGAGCTGCAATGGCAAAAAAATGATGCATAATGGAGTAGATCATTTCTCTTATTAATTATTCATGGTGTGCGTTCCACGAGTGGCTGTATTTGCGTGGTCTGAGGCAGGGAAAGGAAATGATTCCAACCATACTGCTAATGTGACTTTGCTAAAATACTATGGTTATTAGCAAAATGCTAATCCTACAGTTTGCATGCCAATGCGTAAACTGCTGAAGGCCTTAGCTCGATGTTAATGCTAAAGTTAACGTAGGAGTCTATAAACCGCTATAGTGTTCACAGTTACGAATTATTTACTGTTTAAGTGACATGCATAAAGATCACGCGGCATGTGTTCACCCTGTAGTGTAGTCAAGGGTCTATGTACAGAGTGAATACAGTGCATCTGCTTCTTAACCACCATACATATCAAGTATTCACATTTCAGAGGGATTGGGAGAAGGGCTGTATGGAAATAACTTCAGACTTTTCTCCTCTTCAGAAAAAAACTAAACAAAAAAACAGGTGTGAAGGCTAGAAAAATAGAGGGATGGAGAAGGGATGTCATGATCAATGATGTTCTCATTCTCTTTCATCTGTCTTTTTTTGTTCTTTTTCTCTCTCATTCACCTGTTCTTCCTCCCCGGCACGTCTGCTGTCAATCTCTCATCTATATTTAATTTCAGTTCTGACAAGTCGTTTTTCAAGGCTGCTTTTACAAGCCACAGTCAGCCATTTCTCTCCCCCCTTTTTACCTCTCTCTCTTTTCCTTATCTCCTTAATGGGACAGTCATTTCATAAATGTAATCTGTCCCCTGAGTTCACAACCTTCATCTCCTGCCTTCTCCTGCCCTCTCCTGCCCTCTCCCCCTCCCCTCTTCTTTCTTCACCTCATCTCCCCTCCCCCACTCCAGTTCAGTAGTCTTGGGTAACTTTGAATGTGGAGGATCTCAACAGTGTTTACAAGGTTATAGTGGGTTCATCCTAAATGGAACAAGACGGCCCATGTCTCCCGCCTGAAGACACAAACACAGTACACCCCCCCCCCCCCCCCCCCCCCCCCGCCTGGAGACCAAGTCTGGAGCTCTCCAAACTGACAAGACTCAAATAAAAACTGACAGGAAACATTATCTGTCAAACTGGGGTATGCCGTGTGCTTGTGTTTGTGTTTCTGTGTGGGTGGGCGGGGCCTAGAGGAGGCCTAAACAGTCTAACAACACACGCCCACCAATCACAGGTAACCCTCACAGAGTTAGCATCCTCATGTCTCTGCGACCCCTGTGTTGTGTGTGGAGGGAGGGAGGGAGACTGATAAAGGGCTGTAATCTGATAATGAAGAGCTAAGCTGCTTCAACCAAGCCTTGCTATCTGGCTGGTGTGTGTATTTGTGTGTGTGGGGGGGCAGCGTGGTTTGGCTGGGGAACTACTCGGGTCAGCTCATGTGTACTCATGTGAAAGGTTTGTAGTGTGTGTATGTGTATGTGTATGTGTATGTGTGTGTGTGTGTGTATGTATGTGTGAGCGTGTAATGTAGTTAGCGAATGGGTGCACAACCACCGGTTTATGAGGTATAAGCATGCCAACTTGTCACTAATGCACGGTTACCCTGCTTTTTACTAACACACACCTACACATACAAGCTCACACAAACACACAAACACACACACACAGAACTTTCAGAGAGAGTAATCTCCACCTGGATGGAGGACACCAAAACCCATTTTTAAATGGGCTTAACTTTAAACTTTACACACTCTCACAACCACACTATGATTCTCCCTAAACATGCTCTAATTCAGATACAGACAATGTGTGTGTGTGTAAGCGTTTGTTTGAGAAATCATGTCACAGTCAAGGCTCAACACGGTCTCAAACATGAGGAGACCGGAGAGCCCATCCAGCAGCATGAAACCAGCTGTCTGTACTACAGCCTGCCCAGGGGGCCTCATGGTGCCATTAGCTAAGGAGTGCATTTGTTTTTCTCAGCACCCCTGGAGAGCTATCTTAAAACTAAAAAGACTATAAATAGAAGCCATAAAAGCAGATGGATGTTTTATTGTGTGAATAATGTTGGTTAATCCCCAGACTGCAGCTGAGCACTGTAACTGCAGACTCCAAATAAATCAGCATCATTTTAGGTTTGTTTCTGTCATATCGTTAGTGTTGATGTTTATAACATGTCAGGGTTATTGGCCCTCCATCATGTGTGATTCTAACTGGGACAGATGACCTGCCTGTTCAGCTGGCTCTGCAGTGTTAGACACACACAAGCAAACAAGTCTACAGACTCAGAAGACAGGGATAAAACCTGCCGTGTACCTCACAGAAAGCACACTGATCTGGACACTTGGCTGTGCGTTCGCTGGTGGACCCTCACACAGAAGGACCTCCAGGCCACCGGTGGCAGTACTCACATTGGAGTCGAGCAGGTCGATGCTGTCCAGGCTCTTGCTGCGATGAATGCGTCCCTTGATGCGCCTCAGTGAGGGCTTGCCCTGGGTCACGGGCAGGGAGAGGGTGGAGCTGGCCCCCATGGCTCCATAGCCTTCTGTAGCACCTAGAGGGTCGGCCCCGGCCCCTGCCCCGGCCCCCGCAGCCCCAGTGGAGGTCGTTGCTTCATCTATGGGGGTCACCCTATAGTAGACAGAGAGAGGGGGTGAATGGAGACGACACGAGAGAAGCAGAGAGGGAGATTAGAGAGAGACAGACGGAGAGAGAGAAAGAAATACAGAGAGAGAAAGAAATACAGAGAGAGAGAGAGAAATACAGAGAGAGAGAGAGAGAAAGAGAGAGAGAGGGTCCGTGTTAGTATGGAACATTAACTTTGTTTACCCCTAGGGTAAACTGTCCTGTATCTCCCATCAAAGCAGCATGAAGCAGAGCACACATTGATTCCTTGATAGATGCAGTTGGACATGTGGTACATTTAGTGGGACTGTACAGTACAGCACGACATAGTACAACCCAGCACGCCATGGCAACGGCACGGCAACATCCCGGCAAGCTAGCAGGCCTCCATGATGGACAGACAAACGTTCTTCCCCTCTTGGCTACAACCCACCTATTCTTTCGTGCTGGACTTGAAACATGCGTCTCCCTGCCTGCGTGTGCATCTGTGTTTGTGTGTGTGTGTGCGCGTGTGAGTGCGTGTGTGTGTGTGTACTGTGTCTGTGGTTTAACATCAGCATAGGGAGGAGGTCTAGGTAGGCTGCATCCACTACTACTTCATTATTAAGGTGGATGGCAGAGCAGGGACAGGAAGTGGCTCCAACTTCTGGCTACACAGACCTACCTACTCCTCTCATCTCCTCTGCTCTGCTATGCTCTGCTCTCCTCTCATCTCCTGTAGCTACAGTATAACCTGTAGAACACACCCTGGACACAACTCATGCCTCAGTGAGCTGCCTGACAAGACTCCTAACACAGACACCCTGTTCCAGAGAAAGATTCCTAACACAGACACCCTCTCCCAGAGAAAGACTCCTAACACAGACACCTTCTCCCAGAGAAAGACTCCTAACACAGACACCCTCTCCCAAAGAAAGACTCCTAACACAGACACCCTCTCCCAAAGAAAGACTCCTAACACGGACACCCTCTCCCAGAGAAAGACTCCTAACACAGACACCCTCTCCCAGAGAAAGACTCCTAACACAGACACCCTCTCCCAGAGAAAGACTCCTAACACGGAAACCCTGTTCCAGAGAGAGGGAGTGAGAAGGAAGACATGTTCTAGTGTGTGGGGGGAGGGGGGACATAGAGTGCTTTAGTGACATTACTGCAATACAATAGTGCTGACGCCCCCCCACCCCCTCCCCCCCCCCCCATCCCACCTGCCCAGGAGTGAATGATTACTTATTCAGGTATTGTCACGGCAGTCAGTAAGCACTTTCCACCTGCCGCAGCACTCAGGCTGCGTCCATCCCCGGATCTCAGAGCCTAAATGGTCTGGATCAGAGGACGCGCCTATTAGGGGCCGATCAATAACAACAACAGCTCAGCCCTCTCTGCACCCCATGTCTAGATACCTGGATCTGGCTCACTTACTATGGCCATCCGAAAGCTATCAGGGTGTTTGATTAGCCTCACAGCTGGCCACTGATTGGATTGAGCTGTTGGATTCATCATCTGTAAAGTGCAGTTAAATCAAGCACACTAATGATGATGTGGTACAGCCTGAACCGACCCTAAACAGTATTGAGTTCAACTTGCTCATACTCTGATGACTGCCGTAGCACATGCTACTGTTATGTGTTATTATTATACTGTTGGCTGTTAACTGCTTTACTAGGGAACACAAGGTGAGTGTCTAGCCACACAGACAGTAGCATCATTAATCAAAGAGGTCTAGGAGATGTAGTTCTCTATACTGTGCTGTGTGTTTGTGTGTTTGTGTGTGTATGTGTGTTTGTGTGTGTGTGTGTGTGTTTGTGTGTGTGTGTGTGTGTGTGAGGGTTGATGGAGAGCTGGGCTCCACTCCCACATCATGACCTCGCCACTGCTCTAGCTTGGATGGGATTTACTCTTAAAGCCAGGCCTTACACAGACACACATACACACACACACAGACACACACACATACTCTCACTCTCTTTCTCTCCAAAAAATCTATGTGTACACTAAACACTCACAAACACGTTCACTGGCACTGTACATAAAATACAGCATACACACACACACACACACACAAACACACACAGTCAATCTGGAAGGATATTGTAATCTGGAGTCCCAGGCTGCCTCTGAGCCTGGTTTCATTCACACAGCCAGCCGCACAGATCCTCTGTGGGTTCAACAAGAGGGGAGAGGAACAGCTAATGATAAGGTGGTAACAACAGAGATAGCTTGGGTGGTTATAACATTGGTAGCTAACAATAGGGTGGTAATAACAGACATGACTAAGAATAGGATGGTTATACTGGTGAAAGATAGGGATAGTGTGATCGTAATAAATCAACATATTTGTGAGCCTGTGAATGATGCACACAAAGCCATACGACACACTCCTCACAGGAAACCCTGTGTGATGCTGACGGGCCAGTTGTTCTACCCTGATGTACAGCAACCCTGATGATATCAACCCTGACCTTCTCGAAATGTCACCCAAAACTGGAGGAGAGGAGGAGAGCTGAGAGGAGAGCAGAGCAGACAAGAAGAGAGGAAAGGAAACATCGATGTCAATAAAAATTCATTATTAAATAAAGAATGAGTTGTTCCTGGTCGGACTGGTCGATCTAATTTAAAGTTTCCAAGCAGACTTGTTTAGCTGTGTCAGGAACACTGTGTGAAATTATTCTAGTTGGAACACATCGTGACAAGAACTTCAGGGGACAAGCGGAGGATCTTCCTCCAGGAGTGTGTATTATTGCTGATGTCTAAGCTCAGATAGATATATGGAGCCAGGTCCAGCCAAGTCAATGAATCTGATGTAAACCTGCTGGCCTTGCAGATCCTGAGTGCCCCCTCTCCCTCCCCCAGCACCCTGGAGGACAGAGGAGGGGGGGGGGGCAGGATGGGAAGCAGAGTACACTGACAACAACCTGACCGTCCCTGTCCCTGGTGCACCTCAACAACAAACAATGCCTCAACTTACTGTGAGGGGAAAGAATTAAATAAATAAGAGTCCGGGAGTGAGTCTAGTGAGAGGTGAGGGTGTTGAATATTACATGAGGGTCTAGCCCAAAATAGAGGCTCCCCTCTCTGCTCCACTCGGTTCAGGATATGAGAGGTCAGCTACACAGCTTCACTGATTACCTCACCTTGACCCTGAATACTTGTTATGCAATGGAGCACACACCAACACAACACAACAACAACACAACCACCCCCACCCATTCCCCATACTCACACCAGAACGTAAGATCTTTAAAATGTTTGTACAAAATCTAACGCTCCAAACAAAGCACACGTCCAGCTTCGTAAGTATGCAGTTTTCTTGCTTGAGCAAATACTGTCAAGAATTTACTTAATCTATCACAATTATACACTGGCCCAATAAATACAAACTACGACTGTCAATACTTTATACCCTAACATAGTTTTTAAATGTCTGATTTGTTGATACTATTATTACAATATACCGTGTGCCATAAAAGAGGTAGACATGTTGCACATTGGGCTGTTCTTTCAAAAATGTATTACTTTACAAAATTAGATTCAAGCAGAAAGAATGTCAGTCAAGGGCATGACTATCCAGCAAACAAAAGGCTTTTATATATATTTTGGAAATACATATTGCCCTGAAAAATGCTGTTTAATCTGGGCTCAGCATGTAATACCAGCTCTCTCTCTCTCTGCCTTACTTCAGAGATCACCGCTGTGTGTTTGACATTGTGTGTGTGTACTGTGTGTGTACTGTGTGTACTGTGTGTGTGTACTGTGTGTGTATACTGAGTGTGTACATGCATTTGGGATCCTTTCATTGTGCGTGTGTGTCAATTCTTAATGTGTATGTGTATGTACTTTCAGACAGAGGAGAAAGAAACTCCTCCAATCAAACAGAACCCTCCCCCCCTCTCTCTCCTCTCTGCTCTCGCTCTTCTCTCAGACAGGACCACCAGCAGGTGGGAGTGGGACTCATCGCAGTACAACATCTCTGACTCATCCATCCTGTCAGACACTCCTGGAGGAATCATGAGCAGACATGCTGCAACCACACACACATACACATACACATACACATACACACACACATACACTCCTCAACTCAGACTGACCCCCTGTGGAGAGGTGGAGGACCAATGGCCAGAGACTGGCTGGAAGGAACACACACACACAGAGACACCACACACACACACATACACACACTTAAACAAACATACAAAACCCACACTTGCATCATGCATACACACACCAAAATAAAGCTAATCACCATTTACAAACCATAGCAGACTGAGGAATTAAATGAGAAACAAGAAATAATAGAACTTAAACATAATCAATCAAAAGATGGTACTGTAACAGGAGAGCTAGCCTAGCCACGTGTATTGTCGCCTGTCATTGCAGTAAGTTAGCACTGCTAGCACTGCTCACAGAACAGGTCATTGCATTAAGTTAGCACTGCTAGCACTGTTCACAGGACCGACCATTGAAGTAAGTTAGCACTACTACCACTGCTCACAGGACAGGTCATTGCAATAAGTTAGCACTGCTAGCACTGCTCACATGGCAGGTCATTGCAGTAAGTTAGCACTGCTAGCACTGCTCACAGGACCGATCATTGCAGTAAGTTAGCACTGCTAGCACTGCTCACAGGACAGGTCATTGCAGTAAGTTAGCACTGCTAGCACTGCTCACAGGACCGATCATTGCAGTAAGTTAGCACTGCTAGCACTGCTCACAGGACAGGTCATTGCAGTAAGTTAGCACTGCTAGCACTGCTCACAGGACAGGTCATTGCAGTAAGTTAGCACTGCTAGCACTGCTCACAGGACAGGTCATTGCAGTAAGTTAGCACTGCTAGCACTGCTCACAGGACAGGTCAATGCAGTAAGTTAGCACTGCTAGCACTGCTCACAGGACAGGTCAATGCAGTAAGTTAGCACTGCTAGCACTCCTCACAGGACAGTGAGGCGTGTCAGCCCAGGTTGAGCCACACAAGGACAGTAGAAGACTGGAACATCTGCTGCTTCCAAGCTGTGTGAGGGGAAGGCACACCACTGCAACCCCCACCCTTACACACACACACACACACACACACACACACACACAGCCACACACACCAGGAGGAACAGCTGCAGGGCACGATCATGAAGTGAGTGAAAGTAGTCTAGCACTACATTAAACATCTAAATGATACTAGATTTCAGTGGTTGTACTGTAAACAGCATTCTCTCATCCTCTCTCTTCAAATTCCCACCTCCCCCTCTAACTCCCCCCTCTGCTTGAATTGTGTCCTACAGTATCGGCAGCAGTGTGCTGAAGGGTTCCATCTTGTCAGCCCTCTGCTTGTCGTCATGACAGCCTGGGCTCTGAACGGTCCGCGAGCGTGTGACTCACAGATTCCAACCGTCAAGGCAGCTGGTTGTCACGGCCACTGGCCGTCACGGCTGCTGGTCGTCAGGGTGTGGCCGGCAGTGTGGCTGATAGACCTCAATGATGCTATCTCCCTCCAGTTATCCCCCTCTACTTCCCCCTCTCCTGTCACCCCTCCAGTCATCCCTCTCTCCCTTCCCCCCTCCTGTCATCCCTTCTTCCCTCTGATCCCTCTCCTGCCGCCATGTCTCTCCAGCACCAATTAGGCTTAAACGTTAAATCATCACATTAAAGAAAGTGCCGCCATCTTGTCTTCACCTGTCAGATCTCAGGGAGAGAGGAAGAGGGGAGATGCAGACCAGGGAAGTTCCCTCAGCGCACACAGGACGAGTCTCTCCTCGGCTGCCCTGCTGTAGCGACACACACACATACACACACCTCCCCAGGAGGAGCCTGCTGTGGCAGCTAAGCCCACTTACAACACATTTTCTGCCGCCTAATTCAAGTACCCCTGAGGTCTGTGTGTGCGTGTGTGGAGGGGGGGGGGGGGAATGGGAGGTTAGCCACTGGTCTGTGTGTGTGTATGTGGTGTGTGTGTGGTAGCAGTCTCCATAAAGCCAGTGTAATCTGTTCCTTTTACTAATATAAACCAGGGGAGAGGAGATTACAGACAACCACCCAGCCAAAAACGGCATGCAATGCACTACATACTGGACACACACACACCCCACTGTTTCCTTTCATCAGAGTGGTGGATTTTAGAGCAGGGTCATTGGGGCAGAAAGGTGTGTTTTCAGGTGGCATGAGTGTGTGTGTGTGTGACAGGGACAAGAGTATGTGTATGAGTGTGTGAGACAGGGACTGGAGTGTGTATAACAGGGGCATGAGTGTGTGTGTGTGTGTGACAGAGGTGTGAGATACAAGTTGTGATTACATTACATTACATTTTGTCATTTAGCAGACGCTCTTATCAAGAGCGACTTACATTAAGTAAAGGGACATTCCCCCCGAGGCAAGTAGGGTGAAGTGCCTTGCCCAAGGACACAATGTGATGGTGATGGTGGGGATCACGATGCATCACGATGGTGGGGCAACCTTCAGTTGGAGCCTGGTCGGTGAGCTGGAGAACCACAGTCTGATGGGGTCATGGTATGCTTGACAGGAGAAGGGGTGGGGCAAAGGTGTGTGTGTGTGTGTGTGCGGAGTGGGGGCTGGACATTGAGCTCATGCATCATTAACCAGGAAGAGAACAACACCAGGCTGTGCTGACATCTGTCTACACAATACAGGACAGCTCCCTCACACATACACACAGAACATCATTCAATACCTCAACACCATAAAGACAACACACACACATACTCAGTACATTCAGTGCATAGACTACCCCCCCCCCCCTTCCCCCCTTCCCCCCTTCCCCGAGTGCTTTTCTTCAGGGAGCCACGTCACAATAATAACCCTGGCACCACTAGGCTCACTGACTACAAAACTGTCAAGACAGTTCACCCACACACACACCACAACCAGTGACGACGAACACACACACTTGCTTTCTCACATACACACACAGTCACTCCTCTTCCCTAAGCCTCCGAGGGAAGGTTAATTCCTCCATCCATCTCAGTGTCTGGCTGGCTGTCAGCTGACCACTTCTCAATCCTGTGGAATTAGCTGGCGCCAGTGTCTCTCTAATGAACCTTTAAACCTCTCGGTCTGTCTGTCTGTCCATCTGTCTGTTTTTCTGCTTGTCTGTCTGTCTCTCGACCAGCCTGCCTGTCTTCTTGCCCGCCTGCTTACCTGTCTGTCTGCCCGCCTGCCCGCCTACCTGCCCTCCTACCTGTCTGTCTGTCTGTCTGCCTGTCTGTGTGCGAAGCTGCTCAGTTATGACACCTTCAGTTACAAAAGATGTAAAAAAAACGCACCCATAAAATCAAAACACAACTATGTTGCACAAACACATCTCAGTACACTCAGCACGCACACTCCATCACAGAGTGCTCTGCCCCCCACCCCCACCCCCCGACCACTGGGTCTTGATTGAAACAGAGGCGATGGTTAACAAATACACAGAAAGAAGAGGTACGCACTCCTGACAACAGCTGCTCAGGGGGAGAGAGGGAGAGAGAGAGGGAGAGAGAGAGGGAGAGGGAGGGAGAGAGAGAGAACGAGAGAGAGAGAGAGAGAGAGGACTGAGAGAGCTCCCTCTTCTTGACAACAAAGCAAACAAGCTAATTGTGCTGTCGAAGCAGAACAATAGCTGTAAGCTCTCCCCTCTGTCTCTCTCTCTCTCTCTCTCTCTTTATCTCTCTCTCTCTCTCTCTGCTGCCACAAGGTAAGAAAGAGACACATGGTTATTATCCTAAACACACCACCCTCTTATTCCTCTACTCCAACCTCCTCCATGCATCAATCAGATACTCCCACACATACTGCTTCACACACACTGTAATACATACACATGCTGCCCCACACACTGCTTCACAGACACGTGTTACACCCCACACAATGCTACACACACCCAATGCTCTCCCACCACACAATGTTCCACACAGCCACACACACTGCCACACCATGACTCCCACGCACGCAGTGTGGTCTCCACACACTCTGCCTCTACTCACCACAGCTGTCTCTTAGGAGGTATACAGTTGTCTTTGTTGGAGGCGGTTACCCCCATGGCCATCTGCATCACGGTGATGTATTTCTGGTACCTCATGTTGTCCTGATCCACTTCTACTACCACTGGTACCACTGCTACTACTGCTACTGCTACTGCTGCTACTGGTCCGTCTCCACACAGCGATCCTCCCTAGGTGAGTCTCTTCACTGCCTGTCATCCAGACCCTCCTCCAGCCTCTGCAGCTTCACAACGCCATTTCCAGCAGCGCCGGCGTTGGTGGCGGAAGACTTGTGGGATGAAGGGAGGGTCTCCCGGAGCAACTGAGGAGAAGGTACCACGCCGGGGCTACGGACAGCCTCAGCCATCCCAGGATAATCTCATTAGGGCTCAGAATAGCAGGCTAATCCATCCAGGGGAACTCAGTCACTCATCTCTGTTTTGGTGACCACGGAGAACTGCGGGTTTCCGTGGAGAAGAGAGGAGGAGTGAGGAGAGAGCTGGAGAGAGAGAGGCTACAACAGCAGCCCCAGAATATCCGTGTGTGAGCGAGGGGAGAGAGCGTGTGTGTGTTCAATCGGGGAGAGAGGGAGGGAGAGAGGGAGAGCAGGATAGAGAGAGGGAGAGCAGAGTAGGTGGGAGGGAGTCGTGGAGAGAGGGAGGTGGGGACCGACAGAGAGAGCTAGGTAAAGACAGAGCTCTAGAGAGCGCACAAGAGGAAGGCGAAGAAGGAGACGGAAAGGGGAGAGGGAGGAAGAGCCAGTGTATTTGGTTGACTGAATGAGAAAGCCTCTTGACTAATGAATAAATCTCAGTATCTCATTAGGCCACATGAGATTGTGTGTGTGTGTGTGTGTCTGTTTCTTAGGAGAGAACATATGCAGCTTAATATAAGCCTTCCAGGAGGGTGCATGGAGACATGACTGATCCTGGTTATGGAGCGCTCAAACCAGGGTCTCCACACCCCTCTGACAAGGATGGGGGAGGGGATGGAGGGACAGAGGAAGGGAGGAAGGGATGGAGGGAGGAGGGGTTCACTATGAGTCACAGCAGACAGGCAGTCAAATAGTAGAGGAAAGGAGTGAAAACTGAAAAACTGTTCTAAAAGAAACCTATATATCATGACGCGAATTAATTGTACATGACCTACTCAGTCAGTCAGTCAAATCAGGCAAAAAGAAGTCAACCGTTTTTCATTAGCGCTGGAAGGATGATGTCATGTGACTCATTAACCTTGATTTAATCTCCTTAACCTGCCCACACTGTCTGCCTAGTCTAGCCTGGCCAGCCCATTCTAGCCAACACGGTCTGCCTAGCCCTGTCCTGTCCTGTCCTGTCCTGCCTAGCCCTGTCCTAACCTATCTACCAGGCCTGTTGTGATCTGGGGACTAGCCGACTAGTAAGCTTAGCACACCTCTTATTTTCTTCTCATTAGAAAGATCCACAAAACCATCAATGTGTGTGGCTACGTGTGTGTTTGTGTTTTTACCAAGGGGGAGTTTGTGTTTACACAGTTTACCTACTGTACACAACTGAACCTCAGGGTAAGGGATAAGGGGTAAGGACTTTTAGGGTTTAGAGGTCAGAAGATGAGAGGAGACTTAAGGATTCTTGTGAAGATGTCTGTCCTCAGGGAATTCCGATGGTATTGATTCAGGATTCCGATGTCATGAACAAAGTCTGAACACTCCTCAAAGTCACAGAGCGAAGAGGACAGTGGGGGAAGATCAGACTTAAAAGCTTCGTGTCTAGGTGTGTCTGTATATGTGTGTGTTCATGTGCATGTGTGTGTGTGTGTGTGTGATCTACCCCTCATGCTCTCTGAAGCTTCTCAGACCCTGAGGGAGGGGCCTTAAACCTTTAAAGGTTAACAGAGTCTATGCCTGCTCCATCTTATTTATTAAAGAGAAAAAGAGACACACAAACAGAGGGAGAGAAATGGAGAGCGAGACAGAAAAAGAAAGAGAGATACACAATGACGAGAGAGACACAACCAATTTGATCAATGTTTAATTGTTTTTTGCTGAGTAGTTCTTTGTCATATGTTCATGTTGTATCTTCGTTGTGGACTGCTTTCGAACATTGTTTAATCTAAACATTTAATCCAGTGAACCATATTGATTTAATGAGTTCACAGTAGATTTGTCTAAACCAGATTTTTTACCTGATGTTGAGCAACCGAATATCTAAATATTGCAACACCTGCAGTTAGACATGAACCGTCTCCACCAGCTGTCCTCTCCTCTTTCTCTGGCTCTCCTCTCTCACTGTGTCTCCTCTCCCCTTCCCTCCCCTCCTCGCCTGTCCTCTCCCCAGCTCCCCTCTCCCCTTGCCTCCTCTTCTACTCCTCTCTAAAAGGAGGGTTTAGCCTGTGGAGTAGATGTAGCAGTTGTAATTTGTTATAAGTGCTGAGGGACTCTGTAGCAATGAGGCCAAACTCTGCTCTGCATCATAAAGCATGTCAGCACGGGGGCTTCTGCCTCTATATCTTCTTCTTCCCTTTTCCTCTATGTTTTGATTTCTGTCTCCAGATCCAGTAGCTTATCAGCTAACATTAACATACTGTAGCCTATCACCTGCCAGCCACTGTATGTGCAGTAGCCTATCAGCTGCCAGCTTTGTCCAGTAGCCTATCAGCAACCAGCTTGTTACAGTAGTCTATCAGTAGCCAGCTTGTTACAGTAGTCTATCAGTAGCCAGCTTGGTACAGTAGTCTATCAGTAGCCAGCTTGGTACAGTAGTCTATCAGTAGCCAGCTTGGTACAGTAGCCTATCGGTTTCCTGCCAGGCAGACAGGCTGGTGAGCAGCTGGCGATCAAGTTCATTGAAGGTAGAAGTTGCTGCTGTCAGCACACACATACACACACATCCCAAACCTGTCTTTCTATGTACAGTGATGGGAACATAGAGACACACACACATACATAAAAACACACAGGCATATGGAAATCTCCCATCCATCCAGCCAAACACAAGCAAACACATACACAACCACCCCCCAACACACCCTCTCACACACCCACCTTCGACCTATGGCAGGTGGACAGCAGCCACAAGGTCAGTGGAGGATTTTAGTGACGCACGACCCACAGCATGCTACCTCCACCTCAGTAGGGAACCTTGATGCACACACTAACTCCACCATCCCCAGCCTCCTTCTTCAACCATCCTCCCTGCCACGCCCTCGGTCTATAAGTAAGACAAGTTGACACTGAAATAAACACCAGCAATCCCCTAATTCTAACCCCCACACACATACACAGACATGCTGGCCTAATGCGTTATAACTTGCTAGTCCACAAACAGACAGACAACAGTCTGCTGCAGTGTGTGTGTTTGTGTGTGTTTGAAGAGTATTGGTTTAAGATAGTGATTTCCCCTAGGAGCAGCCACCATCTTAATGTGTTGATTATCCTGGCCATAAATAACACTGGCCCCTGGTCCCGGCCAGGATTAATCACATGACCCTACACTGCCAGATTAAACCTCTAGCCTCGGACTGTAGTCCCTCCACCCTTCTACCCCGCCCCCCCCCCGCCCCCCCATTTCTTCCACTCTCTCTATCCAAATCTTGCTCACTCTCCTCTCAGCTTCTCTTACACAACCTCTCTGCTTCTCTATTGCTCTCTCCCTCATTCAATATTCTCTCTCAGGCATAACAAACACAACATGCAGCCAGTGCACAGAAAAACCTACCGCGACTGAATAAAACACACAAACACAAATACACACACAGCTACTTCAGCGTGCACAGAGGGTGTACAGCGTGATGGTCAGTGTGTGAGCAGAGTATTCACATCAGGAGTCATGAACTTTGCCTGCCTCTGTCAGTACTCCTGTGTTTCTGTTGCCTCTGGGTCAGTACTGCAGCTGTAACTCAACACTCCACTGCGGTGCTCTGACTCCAACATCTCCACAGCAACCCCCCCCCCCCCCCCCACAGAGTCATGGGCTGTGGCGCCCATACAGAGTGATAAGCAGGACATGTGTGTTCTTTTTGCACGGCGTGTCTCAGGCAGGAAGGGAGAGCGAGCTGCACTTGAAAGGCGGAGCACGGAGAGCGGGAGCAGAGGAGGAGCACACAGCAGGAAGAGCAGAATGTGATGAGGATGCAGATGGAAGAGAGAGGGGGGAGAGGAGCATACATATATGGAGTGATGAAGGCAGTGATAGAGTGAGGGACATGGGAAGGGAGATAGGGAGAACTGCTGGTGTGCCACACCTAGAACTACACAACAAGTAGATCTCCTCCCTGTGTACTCTCCCCTCCTGTCTCTCTCTCTCTCTCTCTCTCTCTCTCTCTCTCTCTCTCTCTGTCTCCTTCTCTCTCCCTCTCTGCTACCTGTCTCTATTTTTCTCCCTCTCTCTGTGTCAGGCAAGTAGCAGCTCTGCCCGATAACACCAGATGAGATAGACAGATAACACCTACTAAACTACCTTCCCATCACCCTCGGCTAGACCACCAGTACTCCACAGAGGTGTAACTTGGTGTTCAGCTGCCTGCCTTCCTGTCTACAGGAACAACATGTGGAGGACTCAAGGCTGTTCCCATGGCCCTGCCAGCATTCTGGATCTTTCTGCTGTGTCAGACAGCTCAGTCCTGGAGGAGACACACCCCAGGGTCGATACACACCTTGAAGGTTGGCCTCTCTACAGTAGGATGTGTGTATGGGTGTCACATATATGTGTAGAGAATAAATAGGCTATGCAAGAAGGTCTCTGAATGTCTGCATGTGTAGAGAGGAGAGACAGATCCAACTTCCATCCCCAGCTCTGGCAGTCCTGGTGACAGCTCACTGCTGGAGGCTGCTCTCATATCGACCACAGTTCAGCATCCAGCCTCACTGCGACACTCCTGTGCACAACCAATACACTCACAGTCACACACCGTCGACACACTGACACACTCACACACTGTCGACACTCTCACGCAGCAAAGTCCTTTAAACACTCCTATACAGCCTCGCACACTCCAAACATAAGCACATAACCATATACTGTCAGCCCACTCCCATTATCTCAGTCCAGGATGGTATTTATAAGACGGGCTAGTCAGATGGCTTTTACAGCCCTCGAGTGGACCAGATGATACAATAGTTCCCTGTGGAGCCCTGAAGGGTGTGTGTGTGTTTGTTTGTGTGTGTGTGTTTGTGTGTGTGTGTGTGTGTGTGTGTGTGTGTGTGTGTGTGTGTGTGTGTGTGTGTGTGTGTGTGTGTGCGTGCGTGCGTGCGTGCATAGGACAGATATGGCCCTCTATGTTAAGGTTGAACTGCAACAAGCTGTTTTTTATGTAGAACTAACATCTCCAACTCTCTTCAGAGAGTGTTATCAAACCATGGCACACTTCAACATCTGCAGACTGTAGATTCTCTGTGTTCCATTACATTTACATTGTTTTCATTTGGCAGACGCTATTATCCAAAGAA
>NC_061078.1:7177537-7181701 GCF_021917145.1 Hypomesus transpacificus | reverse complement strand
CAAAGGTTTATTTCTAATCAATTATTGTTACCAGATACTTGTACTGTCAATTTCAACAGTGTGGCTCAATAACTTCACAAAGAATGGGGGGTATTTTCTAGAATGGGACTGTTTGATGAATCTCTTCAATTCATGTTTGTGATTAAGGTTTGCTTTTCATGTCAAGAGCCGCATCATTAATAAAATGTTTGACTTCAAATTTGGTTGCATGGTAATTGCCTCTGAGCATCTAATTTTAACAAACTCTGAGACCCAACAGTATGTACTGTATCAATGTTGCACTACTTTGGAGTTTGAGAGAAAACATAGAGTTCTAATAGGAAAGAGCAGAAGGCCTAAAACAGTTGTGTTTGAACAATTTCTTGGCATTTCAATTCAGTGCAATCATTTGCCTCCACAGCAAACCACTTGACTTCTGTTGAAAACATAACACATTTTAAAAACATGATTCCCCCTGATCTATTTCCCCCTGGTAAAGAAAATGGAAAACGAAAGATGAATTTGTATTTCTAAATAAAGACAAGTCAAACAATGAGACGCCCAAAAAGCATATTTTGAAACCCCCTGATGCGCGATGCACTCTCCAGCTGTTTTCATGTGATGTTTGTTGAGAAAAGTGGTGATTAAAAACCCCAGTGGAATGGCATGTCTTCCACTGTCACTTCTCAGGAGGCATCAGGAACTCTCAGCTCCCTCCCAGGGCGGCTTCCACAGGGCTGACACCAGCTGAAGGGCTTCTCTATAAGTCCTTGGGGAGCAACAGAAGCCATTTCCTGATTTAGCGTGTTGACAACGGAGGCGCGGCAGACCAGAAAGGAACGTCAACTCAGACAACAGAGTCCTCCAGGACACTATGTTCCCGCTCTGCCCTGGTCAGAGTCAGGATGAGGCTGGGGGAACTGACGGACTAGCTCAGAGCAGAACTTGGAAAAGCAGGGGTAGAAGCAGGTAGCGTTGTAGATCCTAAAACAGTTTAGTTTAAAAAAAAAAATAGAAATCTGTACTTTCATTTATTTATTCTTTTTTGTTTTTTTGGGGGGGGGGGGGAACAGATAAAAAATGAATACATGAAAGCACCAGAACAACAAACACAAGCATATCTTTGAGGCATTATTTAAATCCTTAAACAACTCTAATGATAAACATGCATGCTTGACATTAGCTTCTATGCAAAATAAATTGAGGTACGGTTTTTGTTCATTGTACTGCTCGTGCTAACAACATTGAATTTATAGTTAGGAAAATGGTCTTGATTTTTTCACTCGAGGACAGACTGCCATATGCAGCTCATTAGAGAAAAATGAACACATTCTGAAGCTGCAGACATTTCCATTGCTTCTCGCCTCCTGGGTCAAGGGGTTAGAAGAATGCATCGCTCAGTTCTTGTAATGTTGTTGTTCTGCATGTTGTTGGGTGAGAGCTATGAGCTTTCTCTCTTTGATACCCCATCCATCTCCTGTTCCACGTTCAAACTACTGTTAATGAGCTGATGGAGTTTTAATATTGGACAAACAACCAAAACGATTCCCCTAGGTTTAATGGAAAAGGGGTAAACTGAACGGTGCATCAAATTTAACCAAATATGCTGGAATTGCAGTTATTTGACTCTATGGGTTAAATCAGAGCAAGATTGGTCAGACTAAATTAGCATATGAGAGGTGGGTGCAGGGGCGTCACCTGGCCTGCAACAGTAAACATTTATGATTATTTAATTTCATCATATAGTAACAGATTAAATTAATTCAAAACTAAACCAAGTAATTCCAGTGTATGTTTATGCTTCTGTCAGGATTGCTTTAAAATCAAGTGGAAATTGCCACATACTGAATGTACCTTCATCCTTTTCTGTTGTTAGGTTCCTCCAGGATCACAATGACTCTTATTGAGTGACTTGTTGCTCTTGTAGGTTAGTTATAACGAAGTTAAGTCTTGTACTCGCTGTGAAATATTTTACTATTGATTGTTCTTCCACAGGTACAGTCCTGCACTTTTTTGTGGTTCATGTTGTTTTAATTTGTAAACTTGTATGACTGCATGCTCTTATGGGTCTTCCCTTTTGGCACTTGTTTAGTTTTTTCACAATGTATGCTTCATGTTTTGGCTGCTTGCAATGTTTGGGACTACCTCGTTGTTATGATCAGTGACCTATGCTCTTTTGTAAAGCTTTCTCTTGGAAGTCGCTTTGGATAAAAGCGTCTGCTAAATGCATAAATGTAAATGTAAATGTTTTCAAATGTAGCCTTCACATACCGTTCATGGTATGCGTTCTGGCATCATGTTCATGTGTTCTACTCAGGTCCTCTGTGGCCAAAACTGGCCCCTGATAGGCTGTCACAGACAACTACTCAATTCAATCTGGTCACCATTTGATAGATGTCTACTCTGCTTGAGAGCCCTGACAAATCTCACATTTGACAGCAATCACAGTTGGAACTTTACTGTGGAGGGAACAGTTAGAGGGTAATGGTGGCCTGAAATGATCTCTTGATTGGCAGCAAAAGGAGAGAACAAGCTATAATTAACTAAAGCTTATCAAGAGATTCAGATTCGACTGCTGTTCTGAGTGTGAGGCATGGTCTACATTTACAGAACACTGGTGCACAGTTTTTGAGAATCTAATAGTCTGTGCTAATTTAGTTTACATTAGAGGCAGTACCATTGATCTTAAGGATTAGGAACAAACTCTCTTTGTCTTCAGTGTAGCAACAGATCTGGGTGATGTACCAGCAGACAATACAAGTACTGCAGGCAGAGAAGCTCAGGGCTAGGGAACAGATGCACACTAACATTTAATTAATGGTGCACTGTTGAGCCGTGCCCTTAACATCACCAGTTCTGCAACCATTACTCCTATCAACATGGCCCTAAAGATACAATCTCACCTGTTGCCAATCGTTGCACTCTGAGTAAAGCAAGGCTGTCTTTTTAAGCTCACAGTCATCTCTGTAATAAACGACCAACAAGTAACCTAGCTGTGTACTAAAAGCTTGTCGTCTGCGCAACAAGCTGGCACTTATGTGTAGTTTTAAAAGCTTTGCAATGAGTAACTGGTTCTTAGGTGTGTAATTAGATAGGATGAAAGATTTTGGGTTCACTCAGCTTTGAATGCAGAGTTTAAATGAAACCTAATGGAGGTTGTGCACGTTTCTAAATGATCTGCCTATGTATGCATAGAAACACTTAGTATTTCACATTTCTGACACCCACCAGTTTTCTGAGCTGTGCATACAGTAATAGACAATTAATTATTTTTATTACACACAAGAAAATACTGATTCTCCCATTTGTCAACGCTCCATCGTCAGCAGCCTCTAGGACATCAGAAGATCATTGGATCCTAAGTACAGAGAACACAGGTATAGTCAGGAGACCTAATTAGAGACCGGACGGCATTGAAATTGATTTTGAAGATTACGTTTGTCAGTAAGTGGTTAGGTAACTCTGTCTAGCATTATCTGTTCTCTCATTACAGTTCCAGTTTATTGGAGTTTGTTGAGTCTGACATGTGCATGAGACTCAACCACACAGGAAGATATGAATTTATCTTAGAGACAGTGCTTCTGTGGTTGAGTACCTTTTAATTAATGACTTTGATGCAGGCATGGTGTATTACTAATTGCCAAGGGATGAGCCTGCGCTGACAAAGCAGAAGCATGCTGCCTGGAAATGGATTGTGGTTATGTTATGGAGTATTGTGTGCCATAAAAGGGGGATTCATGACATTAAATTGTATTTTTTCACTGTAATGCATGGACATTCAGCAGCCCCTTGTGCACTGAAAGGATCTCTCCAAACAGATGTTTTGAAAACGATATATACTGTATATACTGTTTAAACATTTAGTCTATAAACATCAACTAGGTAGTCTCCTTACACCTTAGGGAAACTGTTTTTCATCAGGCAGGATGAACAAGACATTTGAAACACATACCTAACCCCTAAACTCTTCGTGTCCTTGATTCAGATGGAGTCAGAGGGCAGACTGTACTGCCACTCTTTGGACCCACAACATCGCTTTGAATTGCTCAGGTGTTCCGAAGACTTCAGATGAAGATGCACTGACAGCCAATGAGGAACATTCCCTTCCAGTTACTAGACGTAGAAATCCCCGGCAGATGCTGAGCATGACAGTTTGTATCTCTAGATCAGTGAACTTCCATCTCA